>NW_028240819.1:0-77862 GCF_964263255.1 Lissotriton vulgaris | reverse complement strand
AGAGGGTTGCAGAAAGAAGCAACAGAGGTGCTAAAAGAAGCAAGAGAAGTGCAAAAATAAGCAACAGAGGTGCAGAAAGAGGCAAGAGGTGTGCCGAAAGAGGCATGAGAAGTGCAGAAAGAAGCAACAGAGGTACAGAAAGAGGCAAGAGGGGTGCAGAAAGAGGCAAGAGAGATGCAGAAACAGGCAGGAGAGGTGCAGAAAGAGGCAAGCGGGGTGAAGAAAGAGGCAACAGAGGAGCAGACGTAGGCAAGAGTACTACAGAAAGAGGCAAGAGTGTTGCAGAAACAGGTAAAAGAGGTGCAGAAAGGGGGAACAGGGGTGGAGATAGATGCAAGAGAAGTACAGAAAGAGGTACGAGGGGTGCAGATATTTGCAAGAGAGGTGCAAAAAGAAGCAAGAACAGTGCAGAACGAACCAACAGATGTGCAGAAAGAGGCAAGAAGGGTGCAGAAAGATGAAAGAGAAGTGCAGAAAGAAACAAAAGAGGTGCAGAAAGAGGCAAGAGGGGTGTGGAAAGTGTCACGGCTGTTGATCCTCAGGGTCGGAATGATGCTCAACTGGGGTCCACCTCCAGACGTCCCCGCACTCCAATAAAAACCTTCAGAGTGCAAGGCAGTCAGGCGAGGGAAAAATAGGTAGGAAACAGGAACATCCAGGACAGGGACCTGAAACGATAAGAGGAACACGTTAACCTACCGTTCTCTTATCTTCCCAACCTTACCTCACAAGTACCTATAAGAACCCTCACCTGATAATGCTCAGGATACGACCCTTCCCTTGTTTGTACCCCTTCTTGGACTAAGGATAAGAAAATGAAACAACAGTCAAAGCCCTCCTGTAACCCCCTATGTCTCATGTGTAAATGTTCCCTATTAATACAACACACAATCACTCACCAGGTGCCATGAGAAGGGGAGCTGTAAGGAGTTCTCAGTTGGACTAATGGAAGATCCGCCTCTTCCCCAAGTTCCTAACCAACTGATGTTACAACATCCGATGTTCCTGAACAAAAGATGGAAAACCAAACTTAAATGTAGCCAACCGGCTTTTCTTGCTTGACTGCAAAGTTCAAAGCATAAACAAACACGAACAACAGGAGGGTGCAATCCCCGCGTCTCCTGTTCTTCGTTTAATACGATCTAAATACAGAACACAGTCTCGATGTGCGGTGAAGGGGGAAATCCGAGCGTCTTCACAAACACACCCAAATGATACGGAAAGAACAACACGAAAGCGCGGAGGGGGAAATCCTGCGTCTCACACGCTTACAAGAAACAAAGCACCAGCCGGTGTCAGTAACTCGGTTCTTTACTGTTTATGTGAGCGAACCGAAGGGGGCAATCCTGCGTCTCCTAATGCACTCACTTCTCTATTGACTATAACACCGCAAGAGCGCCGAGGGGGCAATCCGGTGTCTCACGCGTCTCGCGGGTAACCACCGCTAAAACGATGACGAGTGTCTCAGTCTTCACTCGTCTAAGCTCAAACTCACTCCACAGCCGCAGAGCAAGGACGAACCACGCCTTCCCAGCAGATCCGCGGGGACAGGGCGTCCGCTAACAACAGCATTCAGTAGGACAAATCACGAGCACCAATTGCAGGCTTCCATAGGACTTTATGCTCTCTGAAGACAACCCACTACATGCAAAGCATTCTGGTAGATGAAGTCCAACTTCTAGGCAGGCACCTTTGTCAGACCCTGACAGTATGCCCCCTGCCCTGTGCCTCCTAGCGCCAGGCTTCCGCGGATTGCGGGCGTAGAATGAGCGGATCAACCGTGGGGCATGAACTTCACAACTGGGCTCCCAGGAGTCATCCTCTGAGCCATATCCCTTCCAGGATACGAGAAACCACAGCTTCCCCTGTCGGAACCTTGCGTCTAGAATGCGTCGCACCTCATACTCCAGTTGACCGTCCCTCAGCACCGGCGGTGCGGCCTTGCTTCGAATGGAACCAGCCGGCTTCAACAGGGTGCTGTGGAACACCGGGTGTATCCTCATAGACATAGGCAACTTCAACTTGTATGCCACTGGATTGATCTTCTTAATGACAGGATAGGGACCGATGAATCGGGGATGGAAGATACTACGATAACGGAATTGAATGTTCTTTGTGGACAGCCAGACCCTTTCCCCTATCTCATACAGAGGACTCTCCTGTCGGTGCTTATCCGCCCATTTTTTGTATGAGGACTTTGCTTGGACAAGAGTCTTTTGTATCCGCTGATGTGTTTCTAGCAGAGCCTTCACATGGGCGGCCACAGTGGGATGGTTCTGGATTTCTCCCGGTATGGTCAAAGGCAGAGTGTTGGCATGGAAACCTGTATTGGCCTTGAACGGTGTTTCCCCGGTTGCACTATGCCATGCGTTATTGTATGACAACTCGGCCAGCCAGAGAAGAGAGACCCATGAGCGACTAGCTTCTTCCGAATAACACCTCAAATACTGTTTGAATGTCTGGTTTAGTCTTTCGGTCTGTCCATCCGTTTGAGGGTGGAAGCTGGTGGAAAGAGCGTCTTCCACCCTCAATGCCTTGCACCACATGTGCCAGAACCTGGCCACGAACTGCGGTCCCCTGTCCGAGACGATCACTCGTGGGATCCCGTGAATCCGGACCACTTGTGTCAACAGCAATTGAGCAGTCTGGCTGGCAGTAGGAAGATTTTTGCATGGAATAAAGTGTCCCATTTTTGTCAGACTGTCCACCACTACCATAATTGCGTTGTATCCTTGGTCCATTGGCAACCCCACGATGAAGTCCATACTGATGGTATGCCAAGGACGGGACGGAGTGGGCAATGGTCTAAGCTTCCCACGACTCATGGAATGATCCCCTTTTGCCCTTGCACAAGTATCACAGTGACCTATCCACTTTTCTACATCCTTTGTCAGTGTTTCCCACCAGAAATGTCGCTTTACCAGATGGATGGTTTTTCTTACACCGGGATGCCCGGCCACTACCTCCCCATGACACCAGTTGAAGGCCTGAAGCCGTAGGTCATGAGAGGGGAGAAACAATTTCCCTCCATGCAAGGGTACACCGTGTTGGAGACTTCGGAGACGGTTCTGGCTAGCCCAATTCTGCCATTGGACCTGGTTTCGGTCTTTCTGTACTTGTTCAATAAAGCGATCAGCTGTTACCAAACACACCACCTTTTCAGGTGCGATGATCGCTTTTATTTGTTCCTTGTCTGACACCAGGTCTCCCCCTAGTCTGGAGAGTGAGTCTGCTTTCTTATTTTCAGATCCAGGCCGAAAAGTGACAATGAAATTGTATTCCGCGAAAAACAGCATCCACCTCATTTGGCGTTGAGATAAATGACGAGCGGTTTTCATGAACAACAAGTTGCTATGATCGGAATACACTGTTATGGTGTGTTGTGACCCCCACAGGTAGTGTCTCCACTCCTGGAAGGCTCTTTTTATGGCCAGTAGTTCCTTTTCCGATATTGAATAATTGGTCTCAGCAGAGTTCAATTTCCTGGACAGGAAGGCAACTGGATGTAACTGACCTGTCTCTCTGTCTCTTTGTGAGAGAACAGCCCCCACTGGCAAATCAGAGGCGTCTGCCTCCACTATGAAGGGTAGGTCCAGTTGTGGATGTTTCAGGATTGGGGCAGTAACAAACGCCTTCTTCAGTAACTCAAACGCCCTCATGGCTTCGGTATTCCACAGGAAGGGAACTCCTTTCCGTAACAGTTTAGTGATGGGGGATGCCAACAAGGAGAACTGAGAAATAAAACGTCTGTAGTAATTGGCAAAGCCAAGGAAGCATTGCACCTCTTTCACGCTATTTGGCACTGGCCAAGCACTCACCGCATCAATCTTCCTCTCTGCCATGTGAAACCCTCTAGGTGTGAGTATAACCCCCAAAAATTCCACCTCCTCTACATTAAACTCGCATTTACTGAGTTTACAGTAGAGCCGGTGCTCCAGCAACTTCTGTAACACCAGGAGAACATGATCGGTGTGCTGATTGTGTGAGTCGGAATAGACAAGAATGTCATCGAAGTATACGATGACAAACTGGTCCAGGTATTCCTTTAGTACATCGTTAAGAAAGTACTGGAATGCCGCTGGGGCATTGCAAAGCCCGAACGGCATTACCAGATACTCAAAAAGACCATATCTGGTCTTGAAGGCCGTCTTCCACTCATCACCACTACGGATTCTGACCAGGGGATAGGCACCACGGAGATCCAACCGTGTATGAATCACTGCCTCCCTCACCTGATCCAGAAGCACAGGGATGAGTGGAAGAGGGTACCGATTCCTTATAGTCTGTTTGTTTAACTGGCGATAGTCAATGAGGGTACGTAACTCCCCATTGGCCTTCGTCGTAAAAAACAAAGGGGACGCTGCTGGTGATCTGGAGGGTCTAATAAAGCCAATAGCACTGAAGTGTGTCAGGTATTCTTGCAAATGTTTGGATTCAGGCTCAGACAAGGCATACACCCTGCAAGATGGAACAACAGCACCTTCAACCAGATCTATTCTACAGTCGTACTCCCGATGGGGAGGGAGTACTTCAGCCTGGGTTTCACTGAACACCTCACTGTACTCGTGGTATTCCGTAGGTAGGACTGTTAGCTTTTCCACAGCAGTGGCTATGTGTTTTATCTGTGTCAAGGCTATTGTGTGTGATGATGGTGTATGCATACAAACACTCTGACACTCCTCTGACTGAAAGCTTACGGTTTTTTCCCTCCAATCAATGGAAGGGTTATGTTTTTCAAGCCATGGAATACCCAATATCAACTCATATTGTGGAGCCTCGATTATGTTCGAACTATACTCTCAACATGTTTGACAATGCTGTTCTCCAACACTAACACCACTTCTTCGGTACGTTCAATGATAGGCCCGGATTTCAGGGGAGTACCATCCACTGCCAACACTGTCTCTGGGTTAGCCGTAGTTACTCTTCCCAACCCCAAACGGCGCACCAGGCCCTCATCCACAAAATTCCCAGTAGCCCCTGAGTCTATCATGCTCCACACAGCATGTTCTTTGCCCTGGCTCTGTAACAAGGAGGATAAGGCAACGTGCGTCACCGGGGCTTTGCCCTCAACCGAGGCCAACGAAGTCAGTCTCCATTCTTTTGTTTCCAACCTGTTACTCAAGGAAGTGTTCTCAACACCGTTCTCGGGATCGACAGTGGTAAGAGCCACTTTCTTAGCGGAGTAAAAGGTTTTTGACCTTTTGGGTTTGGAGGGACACTCCTTAACGTAGTGTCCCTTCTTCCCGCAATACATACACAGTCCCTGCGAGCGACGACTCTCTCTTTCTGTCTTGGTAAGAGGGGACCAGATGGCTCCTACATCCATAGGTTCAGTAGTACTGTTTCCAGTCCGTGGAACAGGTGGAAGCACATGTCCCACAGTGTCAGAGGACCTATCATGTTTCCTGCGGTCGCCTCCCCGCTCTCCTAAACGATGGTCTAGGCGTAGTGTGAGATTAATCAAATCAACACATGTTACGGGTTGGGGGTCAATTTGCGCTATGATATCTTTTAACTCGTCTGACAGGCCCTGATAATATAATGCCATTCTTTTGTCTTCTGGCCAGCCTGTTTCAGCCACAAGACGATTAAAGGTAGTCATATAGGACACTAAATCCTTCTTCCCTTGTCGGAGCCCCAGCAATTCCCTGTCTGCGCTTAGTGTTGTCGCTCTCTGATCAAACACCCGTTCGAACTCTCTGCGGAACGCTGTCCAATCATTCAATATGGGGTCGTCATTCCTGACAAAGGGAACCGCCCAATTCGCTGCATCCCCTGACAAATAAGAAATGGCGAATGCCACTCGGGACATATTATTGGGGAATGATGCCGGTTTACATGAAAAATGAAGGGTGATTTGGGTTAGAAAGGCTTGAATCCTCTGAGGGTCACCAGAGTATCTTTCTGGGCTGGCTAATGGTATTGGTGGAGGTACCGTTACTTGGATGGTGCGATTTCCTGAGGCCGCATCAAAAGGATTGACCTGTTGCCGGTCTAACCTTTCTTTTAAGGCAATGGTCTCTGCCTTAGACGCCGCCAGTTCCTGCTGAACTAAAAGCAAGGCCTGAAGCACATCGTCCATGGATGCCATGCTTTGAACTTCCTTCCGACCAGGAGGAGATATTAACGTGGGCTCGTGATTCTGTCACGGCTGTTGATCCTCAGGGTCGGAATGATGCTCAAATGGGGTCCACCTCCAGACGCCCCCGCACTCCAATAAAAACCTTCAGAGTGCAAGGCAGTCAGGCGAGGGAAAAATAGGTAGGAAACAGGAACATCCAGGACAGGGACCTGAAACGATAAGAGGAACACGTTAACCTACCATTCTCTTATCTTCCCAACCTTACCTCACAAGTACCTATAAGGACCCTCACCTGATAATGCTCAGGATACGACCCTTCCCTTGTTTGTACCCCTTCTTGGACTAAGGATAAGAAAATGAAACAACAGTCAAAGCCCTCCTGTAACCCCCTATGTCTCATGTGTAAATGTTCCCTATTAATACAACACACAATCACTCACCAGGTGCCATGAGAAGGGGAGCTGTAAGGAGTTCTCAGTTGGACTAATGGAAGATCCGCCTCTTCCCCAAGTTCCTAACCAACTGATGTTACAACATCCGATGTTCCTGAACAAAAGATGGAAAACCAAACTTAAATGTAGCCAACCGGCTTTTCTTGCTTGACTGCAAAGTTCAAAGCATAAACAAACACGAACAACAGGAGGGTGCAATCCCCGCGTCTCCTGTTCTTCGTTTAATACGATCTAAATACAGAACACAGTCTCGATGTGCGGTGAAGGGGGAAATCTGAGCGTCTTCACAAACACACCCAAATGATACGGAAAGAACAACACGAAAGCGCGGAGGGGGAAATCCTGCCTCTCACACGCTTACAAGAAACAAAGCACCAGCCGGTGTCAGTAACTCGGTTCTTTACTGTTTATGTGAGCGAACCGAAGGGGGCAATCCTGCGTCTCCTAATTCACTCACTTCTCTATTAACTATAACACCGCAAGAGCGCCGAGGGGGCAATCCGGCGTCTCACGCGTCTCGCGGGTAACCACCGCTAAAACGATGACGAGTGTCTCAGTCTTCACTCGTCTAAGCTCAAACTCGCTCCACAGCCGCAGAGCAAGGACGAACCACGCCTTCCCAGCATATCCGCGGGGACAGGGCGTCCGCTAACAACAGCATTCAGTAGGACAAATCACGAGCACCAATTGCAGGCTTCCATAGGACTTTATGCTCTCTGAAGACAACCCACTACATGCAAAGCATTCTGGTAGATGAAGTCCAACTTTAGGCAGGCACCTTTGTCAGACCCTGACAGAAAGAGGCAAGAGCAGTGTAGAAAGAACCAAGAGATGTACAGAAACAGTCAAGATTGGTGCAGAAAGAGGCAAGAGATGTGCAGAAAAGGGGAAGAAGGGTACAGAAAGAAGCAAGAGAAGTGCAGTAAGAGGCAAGTGAGGGGCAGAAAGAGGCAAGAGAAGTGCAGAAAATAGCGAGGGATGTAAAAAGGGGAAGAAGGGTGCAGAAAGAAGCAAGAGAGGTGCAGAAAGAAGCAAGAGAGGTACAGAAAGAGACAAGAGAGGCGCATAAAGAGGGAAGACAACAAGAGGCGTGCAGAAAGAAGCAAGACAAGTACAGAAAGAAGCAAGAGAAGTGCAGAATAAAGTAACAGGGGTGCAGAAAGACACAAAAGAAGTGCATAAAGAGGCAAGAGAGTTGCAGAAATAGGCAAAAGAGGTGCAGAAAGAGGGAACAGGGATGCAGAAAGAGGCAAGAGGGGTACAGACATTTGCAAGAGAAGTGCAGAAAGAAGCAAGAGTAGTGCAAAAGAACCAACAGAAATATAGAAAGAAGTAACAGAGGTGCGCAAAGAGGCCAGAGGGGTGTAGAAAGAGGGGAGAGAGACATAGAAGGAGGCAGGAGAGTTGCCCAATGAGTGAAGAAGGGTACAGAAAGAAGTAAGAGGGTTGCAGAAAGAAGCAACAGAGGTGCTGAAAGAAGCAAGAGAAGTGCAAAAATAAGCAACAGAGGTGCAGAAAGGAGCAAGAGGTGTGCCGAAAGAGGCACAAGAAGTGCAGAAAGAAGCAACAGAGGTACAGAAAGAGGCAAGAGGGGTGCAGAAAGAGGCAAGAGAGATGCAGAAACAGGCAGGAGAGGTGCAGAAAGAGGGAACAGGGGTGCAGAAAGAGGCAAAAGAGGTGCAGAAAGAGGGATGAAGGATGCCAAAAGATGCAACAGAGGTACAGAAAGAGGCAAGAGAAGTGCAGAAAGTGGAAGAGATGAACAGAAAGAGGCAAAATAAGTGCGGAAAAGGTAAGAAAGGTTCAGAAAGAAGCAACAGAATTGCAGAAAGGGGCAAGAGAGGTGCAGAAAGAAGCAAGAGTGGTTTGCACACCATTAGTATAAATTTAATACCCACAGTTCGCAATAAGTAACAGGTGACCATTGTAGGTTTACAAAGGGCATTCCACCACGCTGTAACGCTTGTCTCTGTATTTTTGGTAACATTTGAGCCGCTGGAGCTAGAAACAAGGTTTTTTTCTCCAAATCTGCAGATAATGCAGCAGATGATACATTGTGTGGCTAATGCTGACAATGTATAATTGTGCAACAGTTGGTGTAGCCAAACAGTTGCATAATTCCACTGGCCCTGTTCATACCTCTGACTATATCAACTTCAGGTGCTAACAGAGATTTACGGCGCTCTAGAAGAAATACACAAAATATCAAGATATTGTTACTATTAAAAGTCCGGGTGCCTGCAATGCAATTGGGGAAGACAGCACCCCACTTCCCACCGCGTAATCAACAGATTAGGCACACTTGACAAAAATATAGTATTGCAGCACTCCGCTTATCACAACATATAAAGTCATTCGTTAATTAGTTTAGCACTCCAGCAATATCAAATAGTCCAAAGGCTCTTGGGAGTTTCTTCTTTTATTTTTTTATATATCCAACTCCAATCCCTTTTTTTTTTTTCGTGGGAGTTTCTTCTTTTATTTTTTTATATATCCAACTCCAATCCCAACGCGTTTCGCCGAGGTCATTGACAACCCTCCGGCTTCATCAGGGCTGGAAGTAATACAAAATGCGTTTTTACAATCCGCACTTCACAGAATACATATTTGTTCATATAGTGCACCATGTGATACATTCAATAGTTTTGAAAGGCAATATTCTCGAAAATTAAATAAATAGTAACATACAGTACTTGCAATATTACATTATTACAACGGTGCCGCAATCAATGCATGTGTTACATTCCAGTTAAAGGAAAATGATTTATTTCTACTGAGACCACTCGTGACATTTTCACTTCATTCCCATGTGTACTACTCAGTTGCTAGAGAAAGTATTTACCTCAACTTTGCTTTGTAATTCAACCTAATTAAGAATAAAAGAAAACAAATCCTTAGTCTATTTTCTTCCGGCACGTAGGCTGCACTCTGAATCAATGCGCATTTCCTCCAAACATTTTGTATAAGTTCAAAACATGTCCTACCTCCTGTTCTGGAAATAAACTTCTCTCCAGTATCCTCTCTCTATTATCTAGTTTCCATCAATAACAAATCCGTTGTCCTAAAATAAATAGAGGCACATCTGTACCTTAGTAGTTACAAGTCCTGATTATAGCGTTTCTTAATGCCGACATTCAATGGTCGGTCTTACCTGTATATGACAAGCTGGGCTTGTAATGCAGCGTTATCACTAGTTCTCTGTGTGTCCCACTTTATATCAGATTGGTGATTATCCCATCTGTAAATTAACAACTGTCTTACTGAAACGTCTATCAGATCCTAAAGTATCAGGGCCAATTCCCTTACAAGTTTCAAACAGAAATCGTACCTTTCTACCTCCGATTCTGTAAACCAACCGCACGTCTCGCCGCCGCCCATTTATCCTCTGATTCCGCCTGCAAAATTATGAGTTACCTTTACTCCTATATCCAAAGTTCAAAATTCCTAATGAACCCCCTCCACTTTCGTCTCGCTTACCTCTCTCGTTTCTCCCGTGTGCCTCCCGAGTACAGGAAACACACTGTTGCTTCCTGCTTCCGTTATGCAGCCTCTATAGACACAAACAACGGACTAGCTACTAAGATAACGCGGCCGCCATCTTAGAGTGAATACGTTTGCTTTCTGTTTTCAATTACTCTGCCTAAGGATAGTGGGTATATCATTATATGAAAGTCATTAATTAGGCCCAAAACCCCTAAAAATACATGTCAATATTAACCATACCTCGCAACTATGTATGACTCAATCGGTCTCCAAGTGTTAAATAATGATTACTTATTGAATATTCATTTCTGCCACTCATACTCGCAGATAGGTGCTCCTTTGCCTTTTCCTCATTGAAGCTGAACAGTATCAATTTCTAAATAAATCTCCCAGGAAGAATTGAAGCTCCTGGTCAAAGTTTAAGCCATCCTCTACCGCCCTTAAGCGCATGATCCATCGTGCCTCCTGCCTCCTCAATCTCAGTTCCCTGTTCCCACCTCGTGGGTCAACAGGTATATGGTCAATACCATAAAATTTAAAGCTTCTACTATGATGTTGCTTGTTGCAATTATGTATGTGTTCCGCTATCGGATACCTCACATCATTGTTTTTGACAGCTCTTAGATGTTCACCCATTCTTTCTTTAAGCATGCGGATTGTGCTGCCCACATACACTCTCAAACATTTACATTCAATGATATAGATGACATACTTTGTACTACATGTAATGTTCATCCTAATATCATACTTTTTCCCATCCTTAATTTGGAAGCTCTTGGTTTTATCTTTCGCACATCTGCACATTCCACAGTGGCCACATTTATAAAATCCTTTTGAATGTTGATCTAGCCAGGTAACATGTCGCTCTGATATTGGATAGCTGGGGCTTAATAGAGATCCCAAGGTCTGACCTCTTCTATATGTTACTTGTGGTCTTCCCCCTATATATTTCTTCAGTGTTTTATCCAATCTCAAAATATCCCAATGCTTGTTCATGCTTTGTAATAATACATTACTCACTGGAGTTTAGGTTGTAATTAGTCTAATGGGCTGTTCCTCCCTCGTATGTTTGTCCGAGGGTTTGAGCATCTCACTGCGTTCCACTTTCAAAGCCCTCTGTTTAGCCATCCCTACATTTCGTTTATTGTATCCCCTTCTTATGAACCTTCTTTCCATAGCACATATACAATAATTAAAATTGTCATTTTCACTACAGTTTCGTCTGGCTCTCAACATTTCACCAAAAGGAATTGCTCTCACCTGGTGATGTGGGTTAGCACTCTTCACACGCAAAATTGTATTGCATGAAGTTGGTTTACGGTACATTTTACTTTCAATACGATCATTCTTCACATACAATTCAACATCTAAAAATGTGATATTAGTTGTACTATGGCTGGTGGTGAACTTGATATTCATATCATTACTATTGAGATACTCATAGAACCCTTCTAAGGCTTGTACGGATCCCGTCCAAATCATTATGCAGTCATCAATGAATTTACCCCAAAATAGGATAAATCCATTCCACTCATTTGCTCCTGGGCCCCAAATGAACTTCTCCTCTAACCACCCCATAAAGATGTTTGCATATGCTGGGGAAAATTTGGAGCCCATAGCCACACCCTGTTTTTGCTTAAACCATTCTCCTTTGAACAGAAAATAGTTATTATCTAAAATCAGTTCAGTCATAGCCAGGGTCATTTGTGTGTGTTGCCAATGGCTGGCAGGTCTTTTAGAAAGAAAGTGGTCTAAGGCTTTCAGCCCCAATTCATTCTTGATGCTCGTGTACAACGAGATCACATCTAGAGTTACTAGTATCATTCCTGTTTCCCATTTGATGTCTCCCAAGATATTCAGAATATGATGAGTGTCTTTCATATAAGATGGAAAATTAGTCATGATTGGTTGGAGGAAGACATCAACAAATTGTGACATGTGTTCTGTTGGTCCCCCTATACCCGATACAATCGGCCTACCTGGTGGAAATGGTAGGCCCTTGTGAATCTTTGGCAGTGTATAGAGACACGGGTATCTGGGGCGATTCACCTTAAGAAAAAGATATTTATCCTCATCTAATAAGCCCTTGTCAAACCATTGTTTAAGATGAGTATTGATTATGACAGTCAGGGAGAACATTGGATTATGACTCACTTTCTCATAACAAGTTCTGTTGACAAGTTGGGAGTAAATCTCTTGCTCATAATCGTCTCTATTCATTACGACTATGTTCCTCCCCTTGTCCGCTTTTCTGATGATGACCTCTGCATTGTTCATTAATTCACTGAGAGAAATCCTTTCATCCCATGTTAGGTTATCTTTCATGAAACCCCCTGGACTGGCTTTTCTTTCACTTGCATCTAAATCAGCAATGACCAGTTTATAGAAAATGTCTATATTATTTCCACTTGCCAAATTAGGTGACCATTTGGACTTATTCCTTAGACCACTAGATACTGACAAAACCTGCCGGATTTCTAAGTCATCTAAGACTTTCGCCATTGTCATAGGGTCTTCCTTCAGTTCTGTAATAGATAGGAGGAATACTGTGTCCTGTACATTGCTTATTGTGTATGAATCAGACACTAAGCTCTTTGTTTGCAAAGTTTCATCTTTATTCTTCATTGGGTTTAAAAAAGCAAAATGCTTTTTTAATTTCAGTCTTCTTATGTATTTGAACAAATCAATCTTTGTATCACAAATGTTGGCTCTTACAACCGGGCAAAAGCTTAGACCCTTTTTGAGTAAATCAGTCATATGCTCCGTAAGTACAATTTTGGATAAATTCACCACCTCAACCTCATTACTTATTTCCCTTGTTACACTTTCTTGTCCCATGATCTCAGTTTCATTCCTCCCCACCCTCCTCTGGCTGCCTCCTTTCTGACCTCTTCTTGTTTGTTTAGGGGTACAGATGGGATAATCACCAATCTGATATAAAGTGGGTCACAGAGAGAACTAGTGATAACGCCGCATTACACGCCCAGCTTGTCATATACAGGTAAGACCGACCATTGAATGGCGGCATTAAGAAACGCTATGATCAGGTCTTGTAACTACTAAGGTACAGATATGCCTCTATTTATTTTAGGACAACGGATTTGTTATTGATGGAATCTAGATAATAGAGAGAGGATACTGGAGAGGCGTTTATTTCCAGAACAGGAGGTAGGACATGTTTTGAACTTATACAAAATGTTTGGAGGAAATGCGCATTGATTCAGAGTGCAGCCTACGTGCCGGAAGAAAATAGACTAATGATTTGTTTTCTTTTATTCTTAATTAGGTTGAATTACAAAGCAAAGTTGAGGTAAATACTTTCTCTAGCAACTGAGTAGTACACATGGGAATGAAGTGAAAATGTCACGAGTGGTCTCAGTAGAAATAAAAGTTTTTCCTTTCAGTGGAATGTAACACATGCATTGATTGCGGCACCGTTGTAATAATGTAATATTGCAAGTACTGTATGTTACTATTTATTTAATTTTCGAGAATATTGCCTTTCAAAACTATTGAATGTATCACATGGTGCACTATATGAACAAATATGTATTATGTGAAGTGCGGATTGTAAAAACGCATTTTGTATTACTTCCAGCCCTGATGAAGCCGGAGGGTTGTTAATAACCTCGGCGAAACGCGTTTCCCAAGAAAAAAAAAAGGGATTGGAGTTGGATATATAAAAAAATAAAAGAAGAAACTCCCAAGAGCCTTTGAACTATTTGATATTGCTGGTGTGCTAAACTAATTAACGAAAGACTTTATATGTTGTGATAAGCGGAGTGCTGCAATACTATATTCATACCTCTGACTAGTTCTTTTTTTTGTCTCATTCAGTTTATAGTTTAGCTTCTATGGAAACGAGGAAGACTAAACCTGAGGTTGCCACTCCACAACACAGACTATCATACCCCACAATTACTCTGAATAACACATAATCCCACTCTACATAATTCCCATACACTAAATACCACATACTTTCTATCCACATAATTTCACTGCACAACATACCACATAATTCCACTACACACAACCTACATCCACTTCCTTCCAAGAAACACTAGCAACGGCAATAGCTCTAACTCTCACAAATGTGAAACCTATTACATTGCGAATGCTTCTTTAACTAGTACTCAGGTTTGCAGAGAGGTGGAGAATGGGGGCTGGGCCTCAAACCACCGCTCAGAAATTCCACTGTATAGGACTTACAGGAGGTACCAGGAGGGCTTCTTGGCCCCCGAAGTCCCCCAGGAGATAAGTGGACTTCATCCCCTCAACCAGTTGTTCGCCAGGGGGTATTGTATTGTATTGTATTTATTTATTTTATTGCACAGTTACTTAAAACCATCTGCAATATAACTTACACGCGATTTTAAAAACAAATTGAAACAATTGTTTTAAAAATACATACTTATACAATAAAAGAACATTGGGTTTACTTGCAACCGTTGAATACTAAGTAAGAGGATATATTATATACATTTAAAAAGTGTGCAAATGATTGTCAGTTCATTGTCGGTTCGGCCTTGTTGGAAAATACTGGTTTAACAGACCAAGTTGCCTTTAATAATGCCTGTCCCCTCTTATTCCATAAACCTAAGACGCAGCTCGGCCATGTATCTCCCAAATCTTGCCAAGTCCTGTGGTGTAGTGCAGGAAAAGAGAACCGAAGTTGCTTCTTTCACTGTCCGTACCCCGTTACGGAGCCATATTTGTGTTAAAAGAATCCTACGGGACTGCAACAACAAATCAAGTGTAGCAAAGATTCAAATTGATAATCACAGATTCTGCATCTGATTCTATTTTCTAGAGATCTCCACCCGGGATTTAATTCCTTAATGGGGAGGGGCACCAATCTGGCCCATACAATGTTTTTTAGTGCTTTCCTTCCCAGAGCTTGCTTCAGGTATGGCTGGATTTTACTCCCGGCAAATGATTTTATCAGCCAAGGTGAGCCTCTTCCTGTTGCGTGTTCTGCTAGATCACTTTGGTGCGACAGTTGATAACATTGTTTATTGATTGAATTTTTGATGGCCGGGTAGTTTACCGTTCCCTGATCCCAATTTTCCGTGGCTAATCCCAGTGTTTCCACTGCTTCCTCTGTGTATCAATACCACGGGTTAATTAACTCCCCAAAGATTGGCTTCAGCATGCTCTTTAGGGTTCCAGCTGGAACTGTTAGGACTTGTTAGTAGTATTTTGCATGCGTTCCCAAGCATTCTTTACTTTGGTGCTTCAGACCGAATTCTAGACGAATTAGGCTGTTTGCATGTGTGTTTGGGCAGTTTGAAAATGCGTTTGTAGGCCTGGCATTGTGCTTTGTCCAACATTAATTCCATTTTACCCAGGAATGCCTGCTGTGCGTAACCCGCAGTTGCCCTAATTTTTGCTTGTATTACTTTCCTAATCGGAACAGTTGTTGGGCTTTGCATCATCTCATTTAATTTGCATAAGGCGTACGTTGTTGAACTTCATTTTATGTAGATGTATTGTTTCTTTACCGATTTCACTTAGCCAGCAACCTAGGTAATTATGGAATTTTGCTGTGACGATAACTTCTTTGCCCGCATACCATTTCAAAAGAGCCTTTTTTGGATAGTGTCCAAAAATAACTACTTTAGTTTTTTGAGCATTTATTATAAGTTCATTTCTTTAATTGTAGTTATTGTGTGCATATAGGCCCCTTTGTAGCCCGATTTTTGTGTGGTCCATTACCACCAAGTCATCTGCATACTGTAATATTTGCAGTTTGTTGGTTCCAATTTTCGGAATTACAAGACTAGCATTTTGAAGCTTCTTCCCCAGGTCAGCCGTATATAAGTTAAACAGAATCACTGACAGAATTTCGACTACAGAAATATCGACCTACAAGAATATCGAGTCAACAATATCGAGGGCAAAAATATTGACATCCTATCTACAACATGGTAAGTACAAAAATATCGAGAAAAAAAATATCGATGTCAAAAATATCGATGTTAAAAAAATCGTTTTTTTTTTTAAATATATAAATGTAAAATTAAGTCTATAAGACTAATAAATAAAATAAACATATTTAAAAGTATCTAATAATGTTTCAAAGTAATAAATAATACATATATATTAAGAATACATTAATTAAATATATACAGTAAATATGTAATATATATGCACTGAACAATAAGTATTAATAATTATTTTACGAATTTATAAATTAATGAAATATATTCTAATTTACTAACACATTTACAAACATAAAAGAGTAACATAAATAAAATGTAAGTAATATAAAAAATAAAATAAACATTTGATATTTTAACAATTAATTAAATAAAACGTTGGATAGCGTAAGGGTAAAAATTTCTATTCCTACTCCAGAGAGTGCAACAGTAGGGAAAACTGACCCTGAACTCAAAAAACACCCCTTTACCCAAGAACTGAAACTGACCCTGAACCCTAAAAATACCCCTTTACCCAAAAACAGAAAACTGACCCTGAACCCAAAAAATACCCCTTTACCCAAGAACTGAAAACTGACCCTGAACCCTAAAAATACCCCTTTACCCAAAAACTGAAAACTGACCCTGAACCCTAAAAATACCCCTTTACCCAAGAACTGAAAACTGACCCTGAACCCTAAAAATACCCCTTTACCCAAAAACTGAAAACTGACCCTGAATCCAAAAAATACCCCTTTACCCAAAAACTGAAACTGACCCTGAACCCAAAAAATACCCCTTTACCCAAGAACTGAAAACTGACCCTGAACCCTAAAAATACCCCTTTACCCAAAAACTGAAACTGACCCTGAACCCTAAAAATAACCCTTTACCCAAAAACTGAAAACTGACCCTAAACCCTCAAAATACCCCTTTACCAAAAAACTGAAAACTGACCCAGAATCCTGAAAATACCCCTTTACCCAAGAACTGAAAACTGACCCTGAACCCTAAAAATACCCCTTTACCCAAGAACTGAAAACTGACCCTGAACACTAAAAATACCCATTTACCCCAAAACTGAAAACTGACCCTGAACACTAAAAATACCCCTTTACCCAAAAACCCAAAACTGACCGTGAACACTAAAAATACTCCTTTACCCAAACTTAATTATTATTATTTAATTAGCAATTAATTATTAATGAACAATAACAAATAAAGTAAATATATTAGCACATTACCTGTAATTAATATAATTTAATAATTAATATTATTTTTCCCCAATTAATTAATTAACAGTAACGAAAAATTTTATATAAATAAATTACTCTAATTAATGTAACTAATTAATATTATTTAATTACCAATTAATTAATAATTTTAAATATGTACAAAATTATAATAATTAATTAACTAATTAATATTAATTATTTCCCAATAAATTAAATATACATTTTTAAAAACATATATTAATTAATTAATTATTATTAAATTACTCCCCACCCCATTCCCCTATAAACCCACATCCAGCTACAGAAAATATATATCAATTAATCAATTATTTTTTTCCCCAATTAATCAATATTAATTAGCAATTCATTATAATTAATTAATTAATCCTACTAATTATTAATCAACTAATTAAATTATTTCCCACCCTATTCCCCTATAAACCCACAACCCGCTACAGAACATATATATCAATTAATAAATTAATTAAAATTATTTTCCTATTATTTTCACATAATTACCAATTAATTATAATTTATTAATAAATCCTACTAATTACTAATCAATTTACCATAATTAAATTACTTCCCACCCTATTCCCCTATAAACCCACAACCCGCTCCGGTACAAAAACATAAAATTTACTTATAAATGTATTTATTATTATATAACATTTATACACATATAATAGTAATTATTTTAAATACTTAAATTAAACATATAACACATACATAATAAAAAACTATACAATAATACAAATATCGATATTAGTGTCATCGAAATTAGTAACATCGATATATATGCTATCGATATTACTAACTTCGATATTACTTACATCGATATTAAGTATTTCGATATTACTTACCTTGGGTCAATATTCTGTCCTACGATATTCTTGCCTTCGATATTATGCACCTTCGATATTTCAGACTCGATATTATGGTAGGTCGATATTTCCTACTCGATATTTTGACTGTGTACCGTTAAACAATGTGGGGGCAAGAACGCATCCTTGTTTTAGGCCACGGTTTGTCCAACACTTCCTCGCTGTGGTATTATCTGCTAGCTTCACTTTGATCAAGGTGTTACTGTACAATGAAATAATGGCGCTAAGAAGACCTACTGGGATATGCCATTTACGCAACTTATTCCAAAGCTTGTGTCGGGGCACTCCGTCAAAGGCCGCTGAGTAGTCAATGAAGCATGCAAAGCTTGGTTTATTATTTTTGCAGTTAGCGTGCTGGTTCAGATACGACATGGCCACGATGTTGTCAATTGTGGAGCAGCCTTTGCGGAATCCGGTCTGGTAGGAGGGGAGGATTTCATTCTCTTTGATCCAACTATTTAATTTGTTCAATAAGGTGCTGGCGTAGGCTTTTCCTTCAACATCTAAAAGTGCAATTAGTCTATAATTTTTGGGATCTGTGTTATCTCCTTTTTTGAAGATGGGATGTAAAAAAGATCCTCGTCATGAATCCGGTGTAGTGTAGTTCCTAGTTTCCCACTAGGCCCTGCGCATTGGAATAACATAAACAGTAGTATTGACGTAGAAGTGCGGATCTTCCAGGCCTCTACTGACTATGCTAAACTTAATTGGGTTTGTTACCAACTAGCTCAGAGGTCACTGGAAACTTTCTTGACTGAATAGGAAATGATCAGCTTCCCTGGCACAGACAAGAAGGGATTCAGTTTTCCAACAACCGTGCAACATGACAACTTTGCTCCTCAGATTAAGAGTCAATCTCTAGGGTCGTGTGAAACAATAGACAGTTATTTTACTCAGTCAGGTTAGTGCAGTTTACTTTCACAATATGTAGAGAATAGAGAGACGGGCGTTTGTCAATAAAGGGTTAACATTTATTGAACAGTCTTTCTTCTCGTACAAGAGAAATGTATTGCCACAATTGCAAGACTTGTTATTATAAAAAGTACGTACAGTAAGATAAGTATTGCAAGATAATACTGTAAAAGCATTGATATGGTTTCTTAGCCATACAATGGTTTAAAAGTAATAAAACATATATACATTCATATATACATTAGGCTAAAATACTCAACTGGTGCTTCTAACTACGCCTACCCCAGTGTACCTGACCTAAGCCTAATACTTGGGAGGTGAGTAAGTAAGTAGCTTTAGTTTAGTTGGTTTTGCCAAGGTTTGCTTCAAGAATTCTCACTAAGGGTTTAGTCAACACCATACGTCTGAATAGAATGATGGAGGTCTGGTATCTCCTTCAGGGGGAACTCGGTATCCCAGTTACCCGCGAGGGCAGACCAGAAACTCTGGAGCTGGATTTCTCTGCAGGAGAAAGACAGCGTCTCTCTTCAGCGCGTCGAGGAGGAGGAGGGGGGACAGCGTCCGCGGGCAGCTGGCATCTGCTGGGCTCTTCGCAGAGGGACGGCTGTTCAGCTCCTAGTTTCACCACACCATCGTTCGCGCTTTAGCAGCGATAATGGTATCAGCAGCTTGAGGCGACGGGCAGCAGGCTGCAGCAACAGGGTGCTAGCTTCAGCTAACAACGGGCAGGCGCAGCAGCAGACAGCTAGCAACAGGCAATTGCTTAAGGCAACGTTGGTAATATTAATACCTGACAGGTGCCTGGTTTGACGTAAGTTTGCTGGACATAAGACGTCAATTAAAGATGTCACTAGGAAGTGATAGCTATCAGTTGCTCATTAGAGTTCCATTACTAATCAAAACACAGCAAGCGGGGATTTCCAGGTTTGCTGAGTTTTCATCTTGTTGAAGAACTCGGAGTGTTAATCTAGGAATCTTCAGATAGTGACTTCTGCTCTGTCATTGCACTAATTGGTTGCAAAGGAAGTGGCAGAGAAAACTATTCTGGAATGTGGCTCTGTTCGTGTGAGGCCAGAGATGACTTTCTGAATATTGCACTTGAACGGTTATGCCAATATAGGGAATAAATGGATTTATAGCCGAATAGGGGCATAAGGTCACAGTATCGATCAGGATCCTAGATAAGCACGCAACACCCACTCCACGGGTTCATGTCCATCAAATTACTAAAACTAGAGCAATAAGATGCATGTGTAACATTGCCCACCCCAAAATACATATATGCATTTGAAATAGGCGTATATTGTAATACGTGAAATTTAGGTACTGTACGTTTTTGAAGCATAGAAATCATTCAAAAATTATTGCATATGGAATCAATGAATGATTATGCAAAAAGAATTACACATGAAATATCTCTGAAACTGAAGAAGGGCGAGATAAATCATCACATATAAATGCATTGCAATAAATGTGCTAGAGGCTGGTGTAAGGTTGTTATGTCTCTAGATGTGTTTAGAAATAGAAGTTTGAAGCTTCTGTTCTCTAAGAATAGTTTTTACGTTAAGCAAAGAATTGTTCGTGCCAAAAAAAGGTCAATATTAAAAAGTGTTCAATTCAAAAGAATTATTGCTTGAACGGGGAAATAGAGTTCCAACGCTTTTAGCAGTTTTTGTTGATCAAAACTGAAGGCCGGATTCAGAGTTCATGGGAACGCTGTGTGTCGGAAAGCTTCTCCAAAGTTATTATTTCTGTTCGGGTGAGAACATCATATCAGACAGGCTCTCAAAGAATTGGTCTACAAAATCAGGTGACAGTTCAACCAAATTCGGTAGTGCTGTAACTTGGCAGGTGTGAGAATGATTGCTGTCATCATAGTCGGGATCAGCAATGCTCACAGAAGGTCGTACCTGGGTGATGTTGCTTTTGTCACTCGCTCCACTGTTACCACCTAGTCGTAGCACAGGAGTCTCAACGAATGCCGTCATCAGGATTGGTAGCCGCTGGGGACAACACAATGCGTTAGCCGTTATCGGACCGAGCAAAGTATCGACGTCTTTTGGTACTGCTGATGGAAGTGAAAGACAGATGTCCAACACGCACTCATCTCCGCATAGCATACATCGAAGTACCGGTAAGATACAGTTCTGCCATATAGGTCTGAATGAAAGGAACCAGGTCATGTTTAGATCTCTCAGCCTGGCCAATCCAAGGACGTTAACGTTAGGTATCCTGTCCCGGTAGCGCATTGCTAGGATTGTCTCTTCCATTCCCATGGGAGCTATGTCTGAGCTTTGGCTTGCCATAACGAAGCAGGACGGACAAAAATAAAATCCCTGCTACAAGTCCCAAAAATAAGGGTATGCCGCCAAAAACAGAGTGGACAAAATTAGGAACGATTCCCAAAATTGCTTGAAAAGGTGTTAGCAGTCCCGTAAAAATCGTCTTAAATATGCCTGGGATGCCTGTGGCACTAGACATGTTAAGGTGTTGGCTAAGCATTTCTACGAAATGCACGGGGCAATTTGTTGATAAAAGTTCATGAACTTCAGTAGCTGTCCTTGCAACTAGAAGATCATACGTCTCTTTTGATGACGTTATGGGCACTGTTGTCTGCAAAAGCACAGACTTCATTTTGCTTAAAGTATCAATTCGTATAGAATAGAGATTCAGACGAGGCCAGTGTCATATGGATACTTCGTTACATATATTGTGTTAAGTTAGCATGAGTGCATTACATGTTTAAACAGCCTTTTTTCCTTCGGCTTCAGTTTTGCACACGACACATACTTGTTGTTGTCGCCTTCACCCTAGAAGCGGTGAGGTGGTTTATTTGAGAATAATATGTTATTTCTATGCTATCAGCTTTGCCTGGTACACTTGGTACAACTGTCTGCACACTGAGAGCTGCACACTCTGAAATTAACCTAACACAAGGTTGCTGGGAGGCTTGATCCTCGCACCACATTAGACATAACACAAATAATGTTGATGCCAACATTTTGGGCTCTACGCGGGTTTAAGATAGAGTTACACGGAATGAACGTAGACACTTGGTGCTGCGCATGAAGAGAGCTGGTAGCGGTTGATGTGAACTGCTCCTACTGACATTGAGAGGTATGGGGCCGCCCTGCTAAAACCCGAATGAGACCTTCTTAGATATAATATAATATGCTAGATAGGGTGCGCGAAATATAGGTGATATAGATTTCTATAGAAATTGCATTATAACATGCTAGCACCTTTTGCTTACTATGGATTAGTGACTATGCTGCTGACTCTGATTTTTATAATCTGCATTTTGGTATTATAAAAGATACTGCGTTTGAGAACTTTGCATTGAATAATAAATATTTCAAACTTGCACTTGTGTTCTTTGACTCTCAGTTTTGGTTTGAAATGATTATATAACGAAAGAGTGTTCATGTGTTCCACGACTCCTGAGGTATTCTAAAGATCATGTTCTGGTTTGTCTAATACATGGATCATTCCATAAATGATCCATGAGACACTGTAGCTAGCTAGGTAACGAGATTTCTGACACTGAGATGAGTTTTTGGATCATCCTAACTCACTGAGGTTCTAGATCTCTATGCACAGTTCTGTGGGAGAACGGAAACCCTGCTACATGGCGCCCAACGGATTGGTTGGCCGTATTTCATGACACTCGAGTAGTATATCATTCATACCTTGACACCTTCATTTCCGTTTCCGGTAAACGGCGGTGTCGGAAAACCTACCTGTTTTTGAAATAGGTCTTTTCAAGCTTGAATTCTTCTAAAAAAGGTTTCTTTGAATCACTACCCAGTTGTGCTACAAAGTGTTCTTTGTCTAGTTTTTCTTCTTCCTGTGCTAACATGGCAGTGGAAATAGCGCAGCATAGCCGCGTCGCGGTTCGCGACCACTTGCGGGGTTATAATGTACCCGCGGAAGGCTTAGCTGTGGTTCTAGTAGTGAGTGCGGAACATGCGTACCCGTACGAATTGTTTTATTCCTGGGTGACATTTCCGGAAATAGACGCTAATTCGGGTGTCTACCATTCATACACTGCCACGGATGTACCGGTGGCTTATGCTCCGTACAGGGCACTGGAAGTACCTATAGACGCTTGGCAGCACGGAGTTTGGTTTGGTGGCGCCCTACCCCATTCTTTAACAGCTCCGAGGTTAGGTCCCTTATCCATTCCGGGCACAAATTGGCCCGCTTTGGGTGGATTTACTCCTCATCCTAATCGCACCACTTGTAACGTGGGTGACCTGCGGCGTCTTCATGAGGTCGCGGTTGGAGTGATTAGAGCGCTTGTTCATTACATTGGTCGTAATATTCATGGCGCAGCCCCCGCAGGTGCGCAGCTTCGAGCAGACCAGGCTGGCTGGAAAATCAGTCCTGTCTTGGTGAATTCCGTTATGGGCAGAAAGCCAGACAATAAGGATGATTTTCCTTACTGGCTTGCCGAGAAATTCGACCAGCTGGAGGCTGTGTTTCCTAATACGACTCCGGGTGAAAAACACCGGATTCTTACGCTTAGTTTACCGAAAGATTTAGCCCCGGAACTTGTTGACTGTGAGACATGGGGTAAGACTTTTGCAGCGGTTTACTCGAGGTGCTTTGGCACACCGTCAGTGTCGAACCTGTCTGCGATCCTCAAACGTGTTCAGGATGATCACGGACCTGAGTCGGCGGTTGAGTTGGGTATGCGCCTGAACGGTTCATTTGAGACAGTTTGCGGTATTATCCTTGCCAATGTAAAAGGGGATGCAGTGAACTTTCAAGTGGCCAATGGTCTGGCGTTAATTCCCGATGCCGAGAAACCCCGTCAGCTGGCAAGAATAATTGTGGCGGCTTATAAAATGGTTGGCCGCAATTCTAAGGGTGCGAAAGTTTTTCTTGAAAAAGAAAAGAAGCAACCCCAGGGGCAGTCTTCGGAAACAGGTGGACAGCCCAGGTCCAAAAAACAAAATTGGCCTAAAAAGCAGAATCAGGGTAAGCAACAACAACAACAGGCACAGGTCTCGAGTCCGGCGCCTTCACAACCTGCGCAGTCAGAGCGAGTTTATGAATTGCGCGACCGCGCTACGATTAAATCGCCTGACAGATATCAGGCATCTGACCAACGCTCTCCTCGTTCCTTTCAGGACTCATCGGCTCCGTCAACCGGTGGTGGAGGGGGCGGCAGGGGCAGGGGTGGTCAGCAAGGACGTGGCCAGCCCCGCACGCGAAGTGAAGGGGACCAGCGGGACGACTCTACGCCAAAGAGACCGCAGTTTGCCAAGAAGAAAGTCGCAGCCTTAACGGCACATCGATATGCCCCAGATAGTGAGAACGCGGCTTCGGAATCTGACGTGGGCTCTGACCTTGCTGGACAGCGCGGCGGAGATTACCATAGTGAGAGAGGCCCTCCGTCCACTGTTGAAGGTGACAGCGACTGACACTTATGTTGTAATCGAAACAGCTGATACACATGTTGCTCCCCCTGAAAGACTTTTTGAAATTGTCCTGTTAATTGAAGGTGACATGCAGCGAACTGTAAAAGGGGTATTTTGGGAGAATCTTTCGGATACGTATGACATTTTGCTTTCGGAGGCTGACTGGCCCCCACCTTTTGTTCTCGCAGCTCCGCGAGGGGAGGAGGTAATCCTCCCCAGTTTCGCGCACACTGTACCGAGAGTGGAAGCGCTGCATTTTGCAGAAGAGTGGGCTTTGGCGCTTGCGCCGGCTGTGTACCGAAATCAGTGTGGCTGGGATAAATTGTCCCCTAGACATGAGATTCCTTTACGGTCACAGCCTCAGCCACAACCCCAGTATCCCATACGACGTGAAGCTAAAGCTTCGGTCGCGGCTATCCTTGAACAATTGGAATATCAAGGTGTAATTGAAACATGTGTGTCACCAATGAATAATCCCCTTTTTACTGTTAACAAGCCGGACGGCTCGTATCGTCTGGTTTTGGATTACCGGCATTTGAACTCGCATTGCCGTAACTGTGCAGTACAGAATACTCACGGCTCTGCCCTAGTGAATAGTCTTGAGCGTAAACGGTTCAAAACCACGCTTGACATTTCCAATGGTTTTTATGCACATAGATTAGATGGTCTAAGTTCCCAATGGACCAGTTTTACATGCGGCGGCGTACAAAAAATGTTTAAACGACTCCCAATGGGATATAAAAATAGTCCTGGAGTGTTTTCCGCCCGCATAGTCTCTCTTTTAGAGAGTTTCGATCCAGTTGCATGTTCGTATGTGGATGACATTTATCTCACAGACGACGAGCTTTGGGTGCATCTGTGTCGAGTAAACAGCATAATTTGTAACTTTGCAGACATGGGTTACAAGTTTAACTTTGCGAAATCACACATTGCGGAGTACACAGTGTTGTTTCTTGGTTATGAACTTAACCATGAAGGAAAGGGATTGGCTCCTCACTTCCTGGAGAAGTGCGCGCAGTTGCGCTCTCCGACAACGCTGAAAAAATTACAGTCTTTACTGGGTTTTTTAAATTTCGGGAGGACATACATTCCGGAATATGCCCAGCGTATCAAGCCTTTATATGCCTTGGTACAACCATCTTTTTCCAAATCATGCTGGCTGCCTGAGCATTCAGCCATTCTGCAGTCTTTGCAGGCTGATTTGCTCACTTCTGACTACTTACAGACCCGTGATAACCAGACCAACCTGGTGATAAGAATTATCCCTGGGACGGTGGGTTTCACGTACCTGACTTTTAACGAGGGGGATACTGTACCTATTGCTTACAAGTCGCACTTGTACACTTCGGCTGAACTGCGTTTTTCCACTGTGGAGAAAGTGTTAACGGCTGTGCAGATGGCAATTCTTAAAGAACGTGCCCTGTCGCAGGGAAAGCGCATGTTGGTTGTTACCCCGTGTCCTGCCTTGGAGGCGGTCACGAAAGCCAGTGTACCTAATTCTAAAGCTTTGCACCCTCGGTGGATTCAGTGGGCTACTTCCTTGACATCTCAGGATGTCACGTTTATTTTTGACGCCGCTTTACGGTCGCAGGAGTATTTACAGTATGAATTTGTTCATCCTGCTCCTTTAGCAATGCGGCCGTTGGAGGATTTCCACTGTATCATTTACACGGATGGTTCGGCGCAGGTTGCGCATGGCTCTAAACATGCCTACGTTTCCGCTTGCGCCATTGTGGTCGGTGCCATGGTGAACGATGAGTTCGAGTCCAGTGTCGTGCACACGCAGACGCTTGGAGACTGCACCGCACAATTAGCAGAGCTCCGTGCTCTTATGCTCGCATTGGAGTACGCAGATCCTAGTGTGACAACTTTAATCGTAAGTGATTCTTACTACTGTGTCCAGTCTTACAATGAGAACTTGTTCTTTTGGATTCAGAATGATTTTCGTGATTCCAAAGGTAGCACAATAAAACATAAAATGATCTGGGTCCGAGTAGCGGAACTTAAAGAAAAGCTGCCGCTCGTGTTTGTGATTCATACTCTCGGCCACCAGCGCGTGGGAGTCCACGCTGTTGGCAACTCGCTTGCTGATGAAGCAGCGAAATCAGCGGTATCTAAATACTTAGTTGCAGCAGTCACGAGGTCCAAAAGCAAAATAGATGATGACATCTTGGCGGCTGTTGCTGCCACGGCGAAGGGAGGTAAATATCCTGCGGGGTTCACTTCGAAGTACACATACCACTTAAGTCCCGATAAGGTTCCTTATGTGAAAATTCCTGAAGTTGGAGAGCGTCTAGTTCCCAACTCGGATCGCAGAGCTTCTCTGATTACAGCGGCTCATGAAGGTGTGGCGTCTGCGCATGCGGGCGTCTCAGCCACTGTATCTCAGCTACAACAGAGATTCTGGTGGTGGGGACTGTACAAACAGACGCGCGATTATGTCCTTATGTGTGACATTTGTCAGCAGATTAAGCCTTCTACTGCTGCGCGTCCGCCTCAGACACAGTTGTACATCTCTAATAAACCACTTGGATGTGTTTATTTGGATCACTGCGGTCCTTTTTCTTCTGATACTGCGTATAAATACATCTTAGTAGCAGTTGACTCATGCACACGCTTTGTGTGGTTATGGCCGCATCGCAGCGCTGATTCACGGACTGTCATTAAGGATTTGCGTGTCTTTGTGGGAATCTTTGCTTGTGGTGCTTTCCATTCGGACCAGGGTCCGGCTTTCGCCTCTAAGGCGTATAAGGATGCTATGGTTTCGTTGGGAGTACAGGTGAAGTTTTCAAGCCCCTACAGGCCTGAGGGCAATTCTGTGGTAGAAAGAATGAACCGCGACTTAAAGCAATCTTTGACAGCCCGAGTTATAGGCACTGGTAGAAACTGGCTGACCCACCTCTATGGCGTGCAGCGTGCGCTTAATAATCTCCCTAGAAGGTCTCTGGGTGGGCGGAACCCATACGAAATGCTCTTTGGTATCAAGATGTACGTCCCTGACCTTGATGGTGCAGACTGCGAGGCCCAGGCCGCGGCCTTTGACGTAGATGAACATTGCAATGTTTTACAGGATCTACAAAAGACCAGAGACAGTCTTGCAAAGGAACACTTGCCCTCCACGTCGGATGATGCGTTGCAGATCCCGGTAGTTGGCTGGCTACCCCAAGTTGGAGAACTGGTTCGAGAGAAGATCGAAAACAAAAAGGAGTTTGGTCCCTCATATCGAGCGCCAGTTCGGGTCCTTGGAGTGAAGGGCACAAGAACAGTCATTTTACCACCACTTCCAGGTCGTAAAGAAAACAGATTTATTTCTATTGACAATGTCAAGACACACAGGGTGGCCGATTCTTCATAGCATGACACCGGCTGTATCCTGTCCTTCCATGGTGAGGCACTCTGTGCTGGCTATTACATCTGGTGCAGATCAGGAGGTGTCCCTCGAGATGCCTGCCTTATCAAGTCCTTTATTAAATACTATTCCTGTTACTAACATTGATGAGGTGACCTATGCAGATCCTGCTGATTTATCTATGTCCGATTTACATGCTCGTTTGGCTAACCAGTCCAGATTCTCTTTTGACTCTGATTCGGAACTTTCAAAGAAACCATCGACTATTGCAAAATATGCCACGTTGTTTAAAAAACATTTTTTAGTTCCACCTTGGACATACATTTGGCTGATACTATTTTCATTTTATCTTTTTATGTCAATTGGTTTTGTGTTTTATTTTTTCCGCCTGATTGATGGCCATTATGTGAAAGAAAGAACAGGAATTCGGTACCTTAATGGAACATTGGCCCCTCACTCCTCCTCACATTCAGCACACAGACTAAAGAGAGACTTAAATTCAGTACAAATTACTGCTTGGCCTGTCCTTGATGGGATTGTGTGGGATGCGGTTAGGTTTCAGATACATGGCCCCACAGAAGTTATTAATGTTCCTAATGTGCTTAGAGTAAACATGGGAGATGTGATTAAGCAAAATATTCGTTCTGATGATTGGGATCTTCAGGCCGTAGAAGCATTGTTCTCTGATTTGAAATATTATGCGGCCTTTGATGATGAGGATTTGTATTTAGATTCTGTCAATTATGGTGATTTGTTTTGTTACCAACATTATGGAAATCATTTCTTGCACAAGACAAGTTCCAGGCGGGTTCCTGTGAATTACACTCAGTGGGAACATTGCCCTACTCCTTTACAGGGGAGCTCAAGTACGTTTCTGGGAAAATACTCTTACTTTACAGATTTTAATGAGTCAAATCCTGAGTCGTTTTATTTTAAAGTGAAACAGAAATCCATGCCAAAAGTTAGACTAACTGACACAAAATTGTTGTATTCAAAGTCCTTTCTAGAAAGGTTATCTGTGGATGGCTATGAGTTATGGAAGGAGGCTATTGACCTTAAATCGGTTTGGGGTACCAAAGATTGGCAGGTACAAGGCACTGAGGCTTTGCATCGTGCATGTCTCATCCCGAATCACATGTTGTTTTTAAACTCGACTATTTCCCAAACAACATGTTTTGGATTGGCTACATCTAAAAAATTAAATAACCCTACTATCCCTGATTTGGAAGAATATTCAGGTTGGAGTAATTTCACTACATTGTCCATAAGTGAGATACAAGCACTTTTGCAGAATTCCTCCTTTAATATTTCCAGTTTTGATCCAGATGGGTGGCTTTTATGGCAAAGAAGCTCTGATTCTTGCCAACGTCGTTTTTTGGGTTTGTCTGAAGGTTTTACACGCATCAGGCCAGATCCCAGGTTTGACTCAGATCACACTGTTACAACTTATTCAGTAGGCAAATTGTGTCAGAACTGGTTACAACATTCCACTTTAACTGCAGTTAAACTGCATCTGTCCCAGTTGAATGAGAACATAGAGTTAAATGATTTTATAAAAGGCCCGACTATGGGTAGGTCTAAACGCTTTATTTATGCTATTTACAATGAAATTTGGAAATTTTCACGAGTCGAAGCAGCTAAACGCCTGAGGGCTATTGATCAAGCAAATTTGGAAAAACTGCTTGCAGTGGTCGATAACAGTATTAACACGCTTTCTTCCAGAATTTACACATTGGATAATATTGTTTCTTCTGTTGTTGATATTGTACATGATGAAGTGTCCACGTTATACCATGGTCAAAATCAATTGCGTTCTGTAATGCAGTTTGCCTGGACTCTACAGACAATTAAGGCTGGTCGAGTTCCCTGGACCTCATTGAACGTTTCATCACTTTTTGCCCCTTTTAATCTTACTGAAAAACAGCGCATGCTTTCAATGCGTGATGCATCATTTTCTATGTTACATATTGAGAAGCTAGAATCCTTGCCTTTTTCTGTTGCTGAAACCACTACTGCCACGTGGCTTATTCATGGTTTAATTACATTACCATTTCCTTTATATAAATTTACTAACTGTATGCGATATATTGCTATAGGACGATATGAACCACTAGGCAATGCATTCCTACATGAGACATGGTCATTACCATACACATACAGATGTCTGAAGGATGGGAAAGAAGTGAATCTTAATGGTGAGGAATGCACACAGTCACCTGACCATTCATTAATATGCAGACACATTCAGTTACACGGTTCTTGTAATCAGGACCGCCCAAATTTAGCATGTGTTTTGAAAGGCACGCCAGTTCCAGCAGTGGTTCCCACATTCACATTGTTAGCTAATGGTAGTTATTTACTTTTAAACAACGAATTATGTTGTGGTTTATTAATTGGTGTGGCATATGTGGTAACTGTATCAGAGCGTGTAGTGTGCTGCAAGAATGTTCTATACCCACCCACGCATGGTTCTTCAGATGTCTCCATCTGGCCACGGATTCTAACCTTGGAAGCAAAATTCAATGGTTTAAGCAGAATAAGGGCCCTTTTGTCTCAAAAACAAGTGACCCTGAGTTCGGCCCGGGAAACTTATGTCCTTCACATAGCCAACACCCGCACAGAGGTGCAGGCGCTTTTAAATACTGATTTGCCGTTTCATTTCTGCGAGCTGGTACACCAGATTTTTAATGCTTCTTCAACGACTGGGCTGGCACATTTTTTCAAGTTAGTGAGCAGTGGCCTCGTGACTACGTTTGAGAAGGTTTTTGGTATCATTCCCACGTTTTTTCATACTATTTTTTCGAGTTTGTTTGGTGGACTACCTGTGTTATTGGCTGTAGCCGCAGGCATTCTGTTGGTATTTTTCTTCATAAAACATGGATGCCCATCCTGCACAAGACGCCGTTCAACGCCTCCTGACACTGTGCCGTAATCGGATGCTCAATTACTATGGAACATTGCCGCTTGCAGCATTAAGCACGGCCTATAGATTGTCATTTCGGTTCACCGACTTCACGTGTGTCCAACCTGTGTTTCACTGCCTGAACTGCGAGTTCGATTGGGCCATTGATTTGTGCCTATGCTTGAGGACTGCTCCTGACGTCGATTTTGATCAGCTAATGCGTCCCGTGGTGGCTCATGAGTTGATCTGTTCTGGCGAGAGAGTTATGGCCTTGGCAGCAATAAATGGAGTTCTGGGCCAATGGGAGATCTCTGCAGCGGCGGATGCCTTTCTGACACACAGCGATCTGGTGAACCCACCGAGTTGTCCTCTGGCGTTACAGGAGGATCCGATGCTGGAGGAGCACGTATGTTCTTTCCCATTGCTGAATTGGATGGCTGAACTATTTTTGGATGATGGCAGTGATTTCATACTGGAGGCTGTTGCAACTTTCTTTGCATATACTTTCCATTCATGACATACCTGGGAGGAGTGATTTGTTGTGAAATATGACTTTCTCCTCGCTGAATTGGAGAGATGGAGTGTGTTCAGCTGATGGAGAATTCAATCACGTGATGTCGCTGAGGATAACGTCATTGTGGCACATGACTTTGGATATCGGATAAGTGCCTTGTTTTTTCTCTTACAGACATTTGGATTGATGCGACCTGGTCTTACTTTCATATTTTTGAGACCTGGCGAATGACTTTTGGTTCGAAAGTTTTGTTTTTATTTTTAGACTTGAGGCCACTGTAGGCATTCATACATATACATTCATACATTTTTTTAGCTTATTTTAGCTTAAGATTATTGAACTTTGCTTTCAATCTTTGTATCTGATTTAGTATTGCCTTTTCCCTTATGTTTGACGGTGCTCGGACCAATGGGGGGGTGTCATATGGATACTTCGTTACATATATTGTGTTAAGTTAGCATGAGTGCATTACATGTTTAAACAGCCTTTTTTCCTTCGGCTTCAGTTTTGCACACGACACATACTTGTTGTTGTCGCCTTCACCCTAGAAGCGGTGAGGTGGTTTATTTGAGAATAATATGTTATTTCTATGCTATCAGCTTTGCCTGGTACACTTGGTACAACTGTCTGCACACTGAGAGCTGCACACTCTGAAATTAACCTAACACAAGGTTGCTGGGAGGCTTGATCCTCGCACCACATTAGACATAACACAAATAATGTTGATGCCAACATTTTGGGCTCTACGCGGGTTTAAGATAGAGTTACACGGAATGAACGTAGACACTTGGTGCTGCGCATGAAGAGAGCTGGTAGCGGTTGATGTGAACTGCTCCTACTGACATTGAGAGGTATGGGGCCGCCCTGCTAAAACCCGAATGAGACCTTCTTAGATATAATATAATATGCTAGATAGGGTGCGCGAAATATAGGTGATATAGATTTCTATAGAAATTGCATTATAACATGCTAGCACCTTTTGCTTACTATGGATTAGTGACTATGCTGCTGACTCTGATTTTTATAATCTGCATTTTGGTATTATACAAGATACTGCGTTTGAGAACTTTGCATTGAATAATAAATATTTCAAACTTGCACTTGTGTTCTTTGACTCTCAGTTTTGGTTTGAAATGATTATATAACGAAAGAGTGTTCATGTGTTCCACGACTCCTGAGGTATTCTAAAGATCATGTTCTGGTTTGTCTAATACATGGATCATTCCATAAATGATCCATGAGACACTGTAGCTAGCTAGGTAACGAGATTTCTGACACTGAGATGAGTTTTTGGATCATCCTAACTCACTGAGGTTCTAGATCTCTATGCACAGTTCTGTGGGAGAACGGAAACCCTGCTACACCAGATGGGAGTCACTGTGTCTGCAGGCCCACTCGGGAACAATGCCTGCATATAGCATTTGACCATGGATGTTACTCTTACTAGATAACTTTTCCCTGGCACAAGGCCACAACATCTGTGATCCGTTCTAAGAATGTAACTCCCGTTTGCAAGTTGCATAAAGAAGGGCTCTATCTGAGTTGCAGGTGTGACAAGCTGGTGGCATGAAAGGTTGTTAGAATTTCCATCACAAGCTCCATGTAAATTAATACCCTGGCACAAAAGTATACCGCTTAGTGAATGTTTTTAGTTTTCACCACTAAGAAATACATTTTTGTCGCTGTCACTATAGCAAGAATGTGTGTATGGTAATTTCCATTCTGATTTTACATATCCTTTACCCAATCATTCATACTGGCCAGTAGGTATGTATTCAAGGCACTTTTTAAATCGGAAAGTTGTTATCGGAATAGTGATAATTCCGTGTATTATCCATTCAATGACAGGACTCTCTGACATTGTCAATGGTAATCTCTCAAGTTTTTCGATGCTCAGGATTGTATAGTCTGCTCCTTTCTGTGCCAAACTGGTTTGTTTATCAGTAAGGTTAAAAATGGAAAATAATGACGTTGTGTTTATTAAACGCCAAGGCACATAGCCTGAACGAAGATTTTGCAGCGTCCAGCCTAATTGTATAATAGAACGTAATTGAGATTGGCCATGTTGTAACATTAGCAAGTCTCTGTCTATCACATCAAAGGCAGAGGATACAATATTGTCCAACGAATATATTCTGGAGGACAGAGTCATTAACCCATTGTCCACTACAGAAAGTGATTTTTCCAAATTAATACGATCAATTTCTCGTATTTTTTCAGCTGTTTTAATTTGTGTGACTTTCCAAGCCTCGTTGTACGCAGCATAGATACTGGTCGCTATGAAACGCTTTTGACGCTGTTTGCGTGGTCCAAGGATGAAATCGCGCAAATCAGCACCATCTTTTAGTAAAGACAAGTGTTGCTTAATTTCAGCCAGTGTGGATGATGTTAGCCATTCAAGGCAGAGTTTCCCTACACTGTATGTTGTTATTGTCCCTGGATGTTGTCTCTGGGAGTATCTCGGTTCTTGTCTGGTCATTTTTAACCCCTGTGTTTTATTCAGGAATCTATCTTGACAGCTGTTTGTGTCAGTAGGCCAGATTAACCACTTTTTCCAATCAGGATGTGTTCTGTTAAAATGTAAAATATGTGAAACGTCTAACTCAATATCTGCAGTTGTATTTTCAGGTATTGGCTTTGGAATAGACGGTTTTTTAAGGTCTTTGATCTTAGCTAGGCCAAGACAAGATGTTTGGTGTACTGTGTCATTTAAAAACAACATTTGTTCTGGTATCATGCAGGTTCTAAATAGTGCTTCAAGGCCTTGTACCTGCCAATCTTTTGTACCCCAAATGGTTTTCGTTTCAATGTTATTTTTCCAATAATCAAAACCAAATGTCATCATTTTGTCATAAAATGCTTCTGAATATATCAATTTAGAATTTGTCAGCATTGTTTTCATTCCTGTTTTATCTAACAGTTTGTAATAAAACGTTTCTGCATCACTGGTGTTAAACCCTGAGAAGTATTTGAATTTCTCAAAAAATGCTTTAGAACTGCTTTTAGGTGGTGTAGCACAATGTTATCATTGATTATACATAAAAACATTTCTAGGCTGTGCAGATTTATGCAAGTAATGATCACCATAATGTGTGTAGCAGAATAATTGCTCATAACTAGATGAACCTTGTAAATAATCATGATCTGTGAATCTAGCTGACATTACTAAATCAGACATCATGTCATTAATACTGTTAAAGTCCCAATCATCAGAGAATGTACTAGGTTTTACAAAGTCACTTAAGGAAACCTTCAGTTGATGAGGATACTTCAGGATTTCGACCGGATCATAGATCTCATAGTCTGTTTTCTCCCATACTACCCCACCAGGTATTGGAATTGCTGTGACATTTACTGTTGACAGTTCTCTTTTCTTCACGTGGGAGGATCTGTGTGGTTTCAGGACTAGGTTGATGTTCTGACTTGCTGTGTCCATTGTACTATATTTTCCCTCAATGAATTTTCCCAAACAAAGTACCATGATGAGCCAAAGCAGGAGGAAAAATACACCTAGACCGAACCAGAACTCTAACCAAGGTGAAATAAGGTAGATTTCCTTTAGTTGATGAAAGAGTTCCGTTGCTTTTTCTTTAAAAGTCTTTTTTGTTTCTGGCATCACTTCGGGGTCGTTTTGATCTTCAGAGAAGTTGTCGAAGTTGATGAAATAACCAGAGGCAGTTCTGTCAATTGTTGGGATTGTTCTTTCAATCTGTCTCTCGGTAGCATTTTCTGATGCCACATTATTGTAGACTGGTGTTTCTTGACGAACTGTTTCAATCTGTGTCTCAAGAGGGACGAGTTCCATGGCATTATTGCATAGTCCTTCTCTGTGCACTGCAGGCTGATCGAATGTGATTAGTCTTTCAGTTTGAACCTCTTGGATTGTTGCAAGTTTGGGTATTCTGTTGTTTCTTGGGAGTCCACTGGGCCTACTGTTGATTATAGGCCACATGCTTGTGGTTTTACCAGGTCGATAGACACGACTCTGTTCTCCTTTTTACCAGCAAGGGGCGGTAGTACTACTGATCTTGTTCCGGTGACTGCCAAGACAGGTACTGCTTTTCTGTAAGAAGGCCCAAATTCCTTCTTCACCGCGATTTTTTCTCTGACTAGATCCCCAATCTTTGGAATCCAGACAGGCCTTGCTGGGGCTGTTGCTTGTGGTGCCTCGTCAGTGGTAGATGGCTGTTGCTTTAACTTTATGTTGCTTAAGTATTTTCTTGTTTCATTCAGTTCCTGTAAAACAGCCAAACGATCTTTGATGTCAAAGTCTGTTGTTTTTTCTTGTACCACTGACATCTGACTATCGAGGTCCTGAATGTTCATTCTAATTCCGAACAATAGTTCGTATGGGCTGAAAACTTTTAGAGAATTTCTTGGCAAGTTATTAAGACTGGTCTGGACACTTATTAGATGTTTGACCCACCCAGCGCCTGAACCTAATACCTTCGCTGTTATAGATCGCTTTATGTCTCGGTTTTTTCTTTCTACCACACTATTCCCTTCGGGGTGCGATGGACAAGAATACCGCAACCCAATTCCCAAGCTGGCCATGGCCTCCCTATAAGCTCGAGAGCAAAAAGCAGGACCCTGGTCAGAATGGAACGTGGTAATTGCGTATATGCCGATATGGACTCGCAGATCTCTCTTATAACAGTTCTAGGCGTCAGCCGAGCGCTGGAGGCTACATTTTTTTAAGTGTGTTTAGCCTTAACTGTGTACAATGGGACGCGCTTCTCCTCTTTGATTGCGCAGATAGACCGCCTTATGCTGTCTAACAGGGATCCTGAAACTACACTGGCCTGTTCATTACTGCGATCTCTGTTGCAGTCTTCACAATTTTGAGCAAAACATTGAATATCTATGCTCATTCCTGGCCACCAGTACTCTGATTGTAATTCTTTCAGAGAAACCTTAATTGTTTGGTGTCTCAGACCCAACCCCATGTGTGCTTCCAGTAAGAGGAAGCCCCTCCTGCTCCTGTTTGGAATTACTCTGTCCCCCTCTCCAGGGATTCGAGCAAAAGGAACGGAGTTTGCATCGATTACGTATGCATAATTGAGTGGATAGTTTACGGGTAGTGCTGCACAGTCGCCTTTTACGGTCGTTTTTACTGCCAGCATGGTTTCCCCGTCTATGTATTTTTCTGTACACTTTTTTGTGGCTACGGAAGCCGGTTTAGTTGCTTCCGCTGTGGCTGTATTAGCCAATGAATTCCCTGCAACGTGAACGCCATCTGGTTGAAGACTCTGTGCGTGTATCACGTGAGTCTTTTGTAGTTCTTTGTGTAAAAGAGCTACCTGTTTCCAGAGCAATTTATGCTTTATTGTGGCACCTGTGTCATCTTTGTAGTCGTTTTCAATCCACCTCTGCAATTTATTGTTGTAAGAGTTGACGCAAAAATGAGAATCGCACACGATAAGTGTCGGGAATTCACGTTCTGCATTTTCGAGCGCCATCTTTAAACATCTGATTTCAGCTCTCTGAGCCGAACAGTTTCTCAATGATTCAGTTTTTGTTACTTTCGGTCTGAATTTAACGCACAGCCAACGACCTTTAACAATCGCACAGGCTGCATCGTAGGATTTTCTCTCTACGTTGAAATGCTGTACAAATCTATCTGTATAGATTATACAGGCGTATTTTGGAAGAGGCAGAAGTTCGATTGGCAGAGGATATTCTTCTTCATATTCTAAATCATTCAGTTCTTTGAATTGCGGGGCGAAATAGTATTTCACATCTTCCGCTCCTAGAGAATCTACACACTGTATCCATTTCGGATCCAGTGACACAGTGGGCAAGTTTACTGGGCTGAATAGCGCCTCGAAGGCGGATTCCGCTGTGAGGATATTAATCCTTTTGCCGTGTGCTAGTTCTCGTTCATTTGCTAATGCAATTTGCACTGCTTTCACAGTTCTTTCTGTGAGACTGAATGCTTTTTCTGCTTGTGTGTACAAGTGAGATTTAATTGAAATTGGTACCTTTTCTCCCTCATTAGAGGTTAGGTACGTGAATCCGCATCTTCCTGGGATGACTCGGATTACAAGATCGCGTGTGTTGTCACGTGTATCTATTTTTGTTTTAGCTAACATGTCTGTTTGCAGTGATCTCAAAATTTCTGTGTGTTTTTGAGTCCAATTGATTTGTTTAAAATCAGGTTTAATTAGTTCGTAAAGAGGTTTAACCCTCTCTGCGTAATTTAGAATGTAAGTTCTTCCGAAATTCAGAAAACCTAGAATGGATTGTAAATTCTTCAGCGTTTTTGGAGCTTGGAGTACAGCGCACTTCTCTAAGAAGTTGTCCGCTAGGCTTTTCCCTTCACTTGATAATTCGTACCCTAAAAATAGTACTGTCAGATGGGCAATTCGAGACTTTTTAAAGTTGAATTTCTAACCCTCTGCTGCGAACCAAAGTATAATGGTGTTCACTCTTTTCAAGTGAGTATCCAAGTCGTCGTCTGTGAGATAGATATCATCTACGTAAGATAATGCCTCATCATCATATATTTGTAGTAACTCTGTTACCCTTGCTGAGAATAGTCCTGGGCTGTTCTTGAACCCCTGTGGGAGTCAACAGAATTTTTTCTGCGACCCAAATGCTGAGAAAGCGGTCAAGTATCTACTTTCTGGTGCAATGTTTTGACAAAAGAAACCATTAGATATGTCTAATGTCGTTTTATACTTTTTTCCTAACTATGTTATTCATTAGGGCTGCACTATGCGAGTTTTGTACTGCAAATGTTTTACAACATGCATTGAGGTGTCTGAAGTCCAAAACTAGACAATATGAATTGTCTGGCTTGGAGACAGGAAACAAAGGATTGTTCATTTGAGAGGTGCATGTTTCCATCACCCCCTGGTATTCAAGTTGATCTAAGATCTCCCTGACCTGTTTTTTAGCTTCTTGCTTAATGGGATACTGCCGTTGGGCAGTTGGTTCACTTTTTAATTGTATTTTGTGGGGAGGTGAGTCCTCATCCCATCCTACATGATTTTTATATAATGCCGGTGCCTGGGCTACTGCCATTTCCTTGCATATGTATATTTTTTGTGAATCGGAATGTGATTCGAGAAGGCAGGCATAATCACTTCTTCGCCACGAGGGCACTCCCTGACAAACTCTGGGGGCCAATCTTTTTCAGCTAACAGAATATCATAGCCTTTTGAGAGCTTATCCCAAAATAGACCTCTTATTTTCCTAGTCTTATCACCCTCTATACGCAATGTTATTTCGTATATTTTATGGGGCTCGCTAAGTCTGGTATCGGCAGTTTCAACCTGAATGTATTCATTCGTGTCCACTGTCTCCAGATGACTCATCAAGATCTTGCGCGCTATACTGATTTCTGCTGCACTGTCCAACATTGTCAATGCCCACTCCCCGTTTTTCAACTGTGTCCTCAGTATCCTCGGCATGGTTGATTACTCTAATACTGGCTACCTTCTTTTTTGGAAATTGAGATTTTTTACTCTGAGCAGGTTCCTTGTCTTTGGACTTGGTGTGCTCTCCTGGGTCTGACCGTCCTCTTCTTTCCGATTTCTGCGAAAAGATCGAGAGGGACGTGTATCAATATTTTGATATCTATCAGGTTTTTCCAGATTATCCCTATTTCTAAGGTTATATCTTTTCTCAGAGGGCTCCCTCTGGGGAGACTGGTGTTCTCGAGTCGGAGTTCTTTCCCTCCGTCGAGGAGACCTTCCTCTGGAGTGGAAAACTTTTTCCTTGGGAATGGATTGTTTATTTCCATCCCAGCTCTTTATAGGAGTATTTAAATTATTTTTAATAAATAATTTTATTTAGCTCTCTATAAGCCTCTGTTAATTCTCTTATGTTAACTAAGAGGTCTTCCCTTGACTTTTTTGCAATGTCAGGATGTGGTGTGTAGCTGGCTAGAACCGGCCACGTTGCTCCTGGTCTACCTAGTGGACCGAGCCTGGTAATATGATCATTGTGTTTTAGGGCGCCATTAAACCAGAGCAGGTGCTCTTGGAATTTTAGTGGGATTTCAGTCTCCTCGAAAGGAGCGTACTCTTCCGGAGGTTCCTCTATTTTGTAATAGTGAAACTCTTTTGTTGTAGTGTTTGCCGCTGGAAAGTTTATCCATGAATAGAATACCTCTGTCTGCCGATATTCGTGAGCCTCTATCACGAAAATTACTGTACCACCTTGTGGTGTCAGTCCGTTCTCTATAAGTTTTATAGTTATAGATTTTCTTAAGTGGACCGGAATGATAATAGCATCCGGGTCAGTCTGTAGGAGACTCGTGTCTTCCTCTATTAGTAGGGTTGCCAGTCTAACTGCTTCCCTTTCTTCTTCACTGTCTGATATTTTATAAATGCAGGCTTTGCAGAGTAGGTCTCCAAGGAGACAAAGATTAGGTGCACAATATTTTGGAACACTGTATCCTTCAACGTTGAATAAACCAGAGCTTTACATAGGAATCTCTTCCTACTGCGTTCGGGCGGATTTTAACCTTTCACCCACTCCAGACGTCTATTGGAGTATTTACGGGAGAAAGGGGTCTGTGTGAAATATGCACAACTGAGTTACTCTAACGTCTTGCGTTAGTTTATCGCCTTACCAAACGTTGGGCGCCATGTAGTGTAGTTCCTAGTTTCCCACTAGGCCCTGCGCATTGGAATAACATAAACAGTAGTATCGACGTAGAAGTGCGGATCTTCCAGGCCTCTACTGACTATGCTAAACTTAATTGGGTTTGTTACCAACTAGCTCAGAGGTCACTGGAAACTTTCTTGACTGAATAGGAAGTGATCAGCTTCTCTGGCACAGACAAGAAGGGATTCAGTTTTCCAACAACCGTGCAACATGACAACTTTGCTCCTCAGATTAAGAGTCAATCTCTAGGGTCGTGTGAAACAATAGACAGTTATTTTATTGCCACAATTGCAAGACTTGTTATTATAAAAAGTACGTACAGTAAGATAAGTATTGCAAGATAATACTGTAAAAGCATTGATATGGTTTCTTAGCCATACAATGGTTTAAAAGTAATAAAACATATATACATTCATATATACATTAGGCTAAAATACTCAACTGGTGCTTCTAACTACGCCTACCCCAGTGTACCTGACCTAAGCCTAATACTTGGGAGGTGAGTAAGTAAGTACCCTTAGTTTAGTTGGTTTTGCCAAGGTTTGCTTCAAGAATTCTCACTAAGGGTTTAGTCAACACCATACCTCTGAATAGAATGATGGAGGTCTGGTATCTCCTTCAGGGGGAACTCGGTATCCCAGTCACCCGCGAGGGCAGACCAGAAACGCTGGAGCTGGATTTCTCTGCAGGAGAAAGACAGCGTCTCTCTTCAGCGCGTCGAGGAGGAGGAGGGGGGACAGCGTCCACGGGCAGCTGGCATCTGCTGGGCTCTTCGCAGAGGGACGGCTGTTCAGCTCCTAGTTTCACCACACCATCGTTCGCGCTTTAGCAGCGATAATGGTATCAGCAGCTTCAGGCGACGGGCAGCAGGCTGCAGCAACAGGGTCCTAGCTTCAGCTAACAACGGGCAGGCGCAGCAGCAGACAGCTAGCAACAGGCAATTGCTTAAGGCAACGTTGGTAATATTTATACCTGACAGGTGCCTGGTTTGACGTAAGTTTGCTGGACATAAGACGTCAATTAAAGATGTCACTAGGAAGTGATAGCTATCAGTTGCTCATTAGAGTTCCATTACTAATCAAAACACAGCAAGCGGGGATTTCCAGGTTTGCTGAGTTTTTATCTTGTTGAAGAACTCGGAGTGTTAATCTAGGAATCTTCAGATAGTGACTTCTGCTCTGTCATTGCACTAATTGGTTGCAAAGGAAGTGGCAGAGAAAACTATTCTGGAATGTGGCTCTGTTCGTGTGAGGCCAGAGATGACTTTCTGAATATCGCACTTGAACGGTTATGCCAATATAGGGAATACATGGATTTATAGCCGAATAGGGGCATAAGGTCACAGTATCGATCATGATCCTAGATAAGCACGCAACATCCACTCCACGGGTTCAAGTCCATCAAATTACTAAAACTAGAGCAATAAGATGCATGTGTAACATTGCCCACCCCAAAATACATATATGCATTTGAAATAGGCGTATAATGTAATACGTGAAATTTAGGTACTGTACGTTTTTGAAGCATAGAAATCATTCAAAAATTATTGCATATGGAATCAATGAACGATTATGCAAAAAGAATTACACATGAAATATCTCTGAAACAGAAGAAGGGCGAGATAAATCATCACATATAAATGCATTGCAATAAATGTGCTAGAGGCTGGTGTAAGGTTGTTATGTCTCTAGATGTGTTTAGAAATAGAAGTTTGAAGCTTCTGTTCTCTAAGAATAGTTTTTACGTTAAGCAAAGAATTGTTCGTGCCAAAAAAAGGTCAATATTAAAAAGTGTTCAATTCAAAAGAATTATTGCTTGAACAGGGAAATAAAGTTCCAACGCTTTTAGCAGTTTTTGTTGATCAAAACTGAAGGCCGGATTCAGAGTTCATGGGAACGCTGTGTTTCGGAAAGCTTCTCCAAAGTTATTATTTCTGTTCGGGTGAGAACATCATATCAGACAGGCTCTCAAAGAATTGGTCTACAAAATCAGGTGACAGTTCAACCAAATTCGATAGTGCTGTAACTTGGCAGGTGTGAGAATGATTGCTGTCATCATAGTCGGGATCAGCAATGCTCACAGAAGGTCGTACCTGGGTGATGTTGCTTTTGTCACTCGCTCCACTGTTACCACCTAGTCGTAGCACAGGAGTCTCAACGAATGCCGTCATCAGGATTGGTAGCCGCTGGGGACAACACAATGCGTTAGCCGTTATCGGACCGAGCAAAGTATTGACGTCCATTGGTACTGCTGATGGAAGTGAAAGACAGATGTCCAACACGCACTCATCTCCGCATAGCATACATCGAAGTACCGGTAAGATACAGTTCTGCCATATAGGTCTGAATGAAAGGAACCAGGTCATGTTTAGATCTCTCAGCCTGGCCAATCCAAGGACGTTAGGTATCCTGTCCCGGTAGCGCATTGCTAGGATTGTCTCTTCCATTCCCATGGGAGCTATGTCTGAGGTTTGGCTTGCCATAACGAAGCAGGACGGACAAAAATAAAATCCCTGCTACAAGTCCCAAAAATAAGGGTATGCCGCCAAAAACAGAGTGGACAAAATTAGGAACGATTCCCAAAATTGCTTGAAAAGGTGTTAGCAGTCCCGTAAAAATCGTCTTAAATATGCCTGGGATGCCTGTGGCACTAGACATGTTAAGGAGTTGGCTAAGCATTTCTACAAAATGCACGGGGCAATTTGTTGATAAAAGTTCATGAACTTCAGTAGCTGTCCTTGCAACTAGAAGATCATACGTCTCTTTTGATGACGTTATGGGCACTGTTGTCTGCAAAAGCACAGACTTCATTTTGCTTAAAGTATCAATTCGTATAGAATAGAGATTCAGACGAGGCCAGATGGGAGTCACTGTGTCTGCAGGCCCACTCGGGAACAATGCCTGCATACAGCATTTGACCATGGATGTTACTCTTACTAGATAACTTTTCCCTGGCACAAGGCCACAACATCTGTGATCCGTTGTAAGAATGTAACTCCCGTTTGCAAGTTGCATAAAGAAGGGCTCTATCTGAGTTGCAGGTGTGACAAGCTGGTGGCATGAAAGGTTGTTAGAATTTCCATCACAAGCTCTATGTAAATTAATACCCTGGCACAAAAGTATACCGCTTAGTGAATGTTTTTAGTTTTCACCACTAAGAAATACATTTTTGTCGCTGTCACTATAGCAAGAATGTGTGTACGGTAATTTCCATTCTGATTTTACATATCCTTTACCCAATCATTCATACTGGCCAGTAGGTATGTATTCAAGGCACTTTTTAAATCGGAAAGTTGTTATCGGAATAGTGATAATTCCGTCTATTATCCATTCAATGACAGGACTCTCTGACATTGTCAATGGTAATCTCTCAAGTTTTTCGATGCTCAGGATTGTATAGTCTGCTCCTTTCTGTGCCAAACTGATTTGTTTATCAGTAAGGTTAAAAATGGAAAATAATGACGTTGTGTTGATTAAACGCCAAGGCACATAGCCTGAACGAAGATTTTGCAGCGTGTAGCCTAATTGTATAATAGAACGTAATTGAGATTGGCCATGTTGTAACATTAGCAAGTCTCTGTCTATCACATCAAAGGCAGAGGATACAATATTGTCCAACGAATATATTCTGGAGGACAGCGTCATTAACCCATTGTCCACTACAGAAAGTGATTTTTCCAAATTAATACGATCAATTTCTCGTATTTTTTCAGCTGTTTTAATTTGTGTGACTTTCCAAGCCTCGTTGTACGCAGCATAGATACTGGTCGCTATGAAACGCTTTTGACGCTGTTTGCGTGGTCCAAGGATGAAATCGCGCAAATCAGCACCATCTTTTAGTAAAGACAAGTGTTGCTTAATTTCAGCCAGTGTGGATGATGTTAGCCATTCAAGGCAGAGTTTCCCTACACTGTATGTTGTTATTATCCCTGGATGTTGTCTCTGGGAGTATCTCGGTTCTTGTCTGGTCATTTTTAACCCCTGTGTTTTATTCAGGAATCTATCTTGACAGCTGTTTGTGTCAGTAGGCCAGATTAACCACTTTTTCCAATCAGGATGTGTTCTGTTAAAATGTAAAATATGTGAAACGTCTAACTCAATATCTGCAGTTGTATTTTCAGGTATTGGCTTTAGAATAGACGGTTTTTTAAGGTCTTTGATCTTAGCTAGGCCAAGACAAGATGTTTGGTGTACTGTGTCATTTAAAAACAACAGTTGTTCTGGTATCATGCAGGTTCTAAATAGTGCTTCAAGGCCTTGTACCTGCCAATATTTTGTACCCCAAATGGTTTTCGTTTCAATGTTATTTTTCCAATAATCAAAACCAAATGTCATCATTTTGTCATAAAATGCTTCTGAATATATCAATTTAGAATTTGTCAGCATTGTTTTCATTCCTGTTTTATCTAACAGTTTGTAATAAAACGTTTCTGCATCACTGGTGTTAAACCCTGAGAAGTATTTGAATTTCTCAAAAAATGCTTTAGAACTGCTTTTAGGTGGTGTAGCACAATGTTATCATTGATTATACATAAAAACATTTCTAGGCTGTGCAGATTTATGCAAGTAATGATCACCATAATGTGTGTAGCAGAATAATTGCTCATAACTAGATGAACCTTGTAAATAATCATGATCTGTGAATCTAGCTGACATTACTAAATCAGACATCATGTCATTAATACTGTTAAAGTCCCAATCATCAGAGAATGTACTAGGTTTTACAAAGTCACTTAAGGAAACCTTCAGTTGATGAGGATACTTCAGGATTTAGATTGGACCATAGATCTCATAGTCTGTTTTCTCCCATACTACCCCACCAGGTATTGGAATTGCTGTGACATTTACTGTTGACAGTTCTCTTTTCTTCACGTGGGATGATCTGTGTGGTTTCAGGACTAGGTTGATGTTCTGACTTGCTGTGTCCATTGTACTATATTTTCCCTCAATGAATTTTCCCAAACAAAGTACCATGATGAGCCAAAGCAGGAGGAAAAATACACCTAGACCGAACCAGAACTCTAACCAAGGTGAAATAAGGTAGATTTCCTTTAGTTGATGAAAGAGTTCCGTTGCTTTTTCTTTAAAAGTCTTTTTTGTTTCTGGCATCACTTCGGGGTCGTTTTGATCTTCAGAGAAGTTGTCGAAGTTGATGAAATAACCAGAGGCAGTTCTGTCAATTGTTGGGATTGTTCTTTCAATCTGTCTCTCGGTAGCATTTTCTGATGCCACATTATTGTAGACTGGTGTTTCTTGACGAACTGTTTCAATCTGTGTCTCAAGAGGGACGAGTTCCATGGCATTATTGCATAGTCCTTCTCTGTGCACTGCAGGCTGATCGAATGTGATTAGTCTTTCAGTTTGAACCTCTTGGATTGTTGCAAGTTTGGGTATTCTGTTGTTTCTTGGGAGTCCACTGGGCCTACTGTTGATTATAGGCCACATGCTTGTGGTTTTACCAGGTCGATAGACACAACTCTGTTCTCCTTTTTACCAGCAAGGGGCGGTAGTACTACTGATCTTGTTCCGGTGACTGCCAAGACAGGTACTGCTTTTCTGTAAGAAGGCCCAAATTCCTTCTTCACCGCGATTTTTTCTCTGACTAGATCCCCAATCTTTGGAATCCAGACAGGCCTTGCTGGGGCTGTTGCTTGTGGTGCCTCGTCAGTGGTAGATGGCTGTTGCTTTAACTTTATGTTGCTTAAGTATTTTCTTGTTTCATTCAGTTCCAGTAAAACAGCCAAACGATCTTTGATGTCAAAGTCTGTTGTTTTTTCTTGTACCACTGACATCTGACTATCGAGGTCCTGAATGTTCATTCTAATTCCGAACAATAGTTCGTATGGGCTGAAACCTTTTAGAGAATTTCTTGGCAAGTTATTAAGACTGGTCTGGACACTTATTAGATGTTTGACCCACCCAGCGCCTGAACCTAATACCTTCGCTGTTATAGATCGCTTTATGTCCGGGTTTTTCATTCTACCACACTTTTACCTTCGGGGTGCGACGGACAAGAATACCGCAACCCAATTCCCAACCTGGCAATGGCCGCCCTATAAGCTAGAGAGCTAAAAGCAGGACCCTGGTCAGAATGGAACGTGGTAATTGCGTATATGCCGATATGGACTCGCAGATCTCTCTTATAACAGTTCTAGGCGTCAGCCGAGCGCTGGAGGCTACATTTTTTAAGTGTGTTTAGCCTTAACTGTGTACAATGGGACGCGCTTCTCCTCTTTGATTGCGCAGATAGACCGCCTTATGCTGTCTAACAGGGATCCTGAAACTACACTGGCCTGTTCATTATTGAGATCTCTGTTGCAGTCTTCACAATTTTGAGCAAAACATTGAATATCTATGCTCATTCCTGGCCACCAGTACTCTGATTGTAATTCTTTCAGAGAAACCTTAATTGTTTGGTGTCTCAGACCCAACCCCATGTGGGCTTCCAGTAAGAGGAAGCCCCTCCTGCTCCTGTTTGGAATTACTCTGTCCCCCTCTCCAGGGATTCGAGCAAAAGGAACGGAGTTTGCATCGATTACGTATGCATAATTGAGTGGATAGTTTACGGGTAGTGCTGCACAGTCGCCTTTTACGGTCGTTTTTACTGCCAGCATGGTTTCCCCGTCTATGTATTTTTCTGTACACTTTTTTGTGGCTACGGAAGCCGGTTTAGTTGCTTCCGCTGTGGCTGTATTAGCCAATGAATTCCCTGCAACGTGAACGCCATCTGGTTGAAGACTCTGTGCGTGTATCACGTGAGTCTTTTGTAGTTCTTTGTGTAAAAGAGCTACCTGTTTCCAGAGCAATTTATGCTTTATTGTGGCACCTGTGTCATCTTTGTAGTCGTTTTCAATCCACCTCTGCAATTTATTGTTGTAAGAGTTGACGCAAAAATGAGAATCGCACACGATAAGTGTCAGGAATTCACGTTCTGCATTTTCGAGCGCCATCTTTAAACACCTGATTTCAGCTCTCTGAGCCGAACAGTTTCTCAATGATTCAGTTTTTGTTACTTTCGGTCTGAATTTACCGCACAGCCAACGACCTTTAACAATCGCACAGGCTGCATCGTAGGATTTTCTCTCTACGTTGAAATGCTGTACAAATCTATCTGTATAGATTATACAGGCGTATTTTGGAAGAGGCAGAAGTTCGATTGGCAGAGGATATTCTTCTTCATATTCTAAATCATTCAGTTCTTTGAATTGCGGGGCGAAATAGTATTTCACATCTTCCGCTCCTAGAGAATCTACACACTGTATCCATTTCGGATCCAGTGACACAGTAGGCAAGTTTACTGGGCTGAATAGCGCCTCGAAGGCGGATTCCGCTGTGAGGATATTAATCCTTTTGCCGTGTGCTAGTTCTCGTTCATTTGCTAATGCAATTTGCACTGCTTTCACAGTTCTTTCTGTGAGACTGAATGCTTTTTCTGCTTGTGTGTACAAGTGAGATTTAATTGAAATTGGTACCTTTTCTCCCTCATTAGAGGTTAGGTACGTGAATCCGCATCTTCCTGGGATGACTCGGATTACAAGATTGCGTGTGTTGTCACGTGTATCTATTTTTGTTTTAGCTAAAATGTCTGTTTGCAGTGATCTCAAAATTTCTGTGTGTTTTTGAGTCCAATTGATTTGTTTAAAATCAGGTTTAATTAGTTCGTAAAGAGGTTTAACCCTCTCTGCGTAATTTAGAATGTAAGTTCTTCCGAAATTCCGAAAACCTAGAATGGATTGTAAATTCTTCCGCGTTTTTGGAGCTTGGAGTACAGCGCACTTCTCTAAGAAGTTGTCCGCTAGGCTTTTCCCTTCACTTGATAATTCGTACCCTAAAAATAGTACTGTCAGATGGGCAATTCGAGACTTTTTAAAGTTGAATTTCTAACCCTCTGCTGCGAACCCAAGTATAATGGTGTTCACTCTTTTCAAGTGAGTATCCAAGTCGTCGTCTGTGAGATAGATATCATCTACGTAAGATAATGCCTCATCATCATATATTTGTAGTAACTCTGTTACCCTTGCTGAGAATAGTCCTGGGCTGTTCTTGAACCCCTGTGGGAGTCGACAGAATTTTTTCTGCGACCCAAATGCTGAGAAAGCGGTCAAGTATCTGCTTTCTGGTGCAATGTTTTGACAAAAGAAACCATTAGATATGTCTAATGTCGTTTTATATTTTTTCCTAACTATGTTATTCATTAGGGCTGCACTATGCGAGTTTTGTACTGCAAATGTTTTACAACATGCATTAAGGTGTCTGTAGTCCAAAACTAGACGATATGAATTGTCTGGCTTGGAGACAGGAAACAAAGGATTGTTCATTTGAGAGGTGCATGTTTCCATCACCCCCTGGTATTCAAGTTGATCTAAGATCTCCCTGACCTGTTTTTTAGCTTCTTGCTTAATGGGATACTGCCGTTGGGCAGTTGGTTCACTTTTTAATTGTATTTTGTGGGGAGGTGAGTCCTCATCCCATCCTACATGATTTTTATATAATGCCGGTGCCTGGGCTACTGCCCATTTCCTTGCATATGTATATTTTTTGTGAATCGGAATGTGATTCGAGAAGGCAGGCATAATCACTTCTTCGCCACGAGGGCACTCCCTGACAAACTCTGGGGGCCAATCTTTTTCAGCTAACAGAATATCATAGCCTTTTGAGAGCTTATCCCAAAATAGACCTCTTATTTTCCTAGTCTTATCACCCTCTATAGGCAATGTTATTTCGTATATTTTATGGGGCTCGCTAAGTCTGGTATCGGCAGTTTCAACCTGAATGTATTCATTCGTGTCCACTGTCTCCAGATGACTCATCAAGATCTTGCGCGCTATACTGATTTCTGCTGCACTGTCCAACATTGTCAATGCCCACTCCCCGTTTTTCAACTGTGTCCTCAGTATTCTCGGCATGGTTGATTACTCTAATACTGGCTACCTTCTTTTTTGGAAATTGAGATTTTTTACTCTGAGCAGGTTCCTTGTCTTTGGACTTGGTGTGCTCTCCTGGGTCTTACCGTCCTCTTCTTTCCGATTTCTGCGAAAAGATCGAGAGGGACGTGTATCAATATTTTGATATCTATCAGGTTTTTCCAGATTATCCCTATTTCTAAGGTTATATCTTTTCTCAGAGGGCTCCCTCTGGGGAGACTGGTGTTCTCGAGTCGGAGTTCTTTCCCTCCGTCGAGGAGACCTTCCTCTGGAGTGGAAAACTTTTTCCTTGGGAATGGATTGTTTATTTCCATCCCAGCTCTTTATAGGAGTATTTAAATTATTTTTAATAAATAATTTTATTTAGCTCTCTATAAGCCTCTGTTAATTCTCTTATGTTAACTAAGAGGTCTTCCCTTGACTTTTTTGCAATGTCAGGATGTGATGTGTAGCTGGCTAGAACCGGCCACGTTGCTCCTGGTCTACCTAGTGGACCGAGCCTGGTAATATGATCATAGTGTTTTAGGGCGCCATTAAACCAGAGCAGGTGCCCTTGGAATTTTAGTGGGATTTCAGTCTCCTCGAAAGGAGCGTACTCTTCCGGAGGCTCCTCTATTTTGTAATAGTGAAACTCTTTTGTTGTAGCGTTTGCCGCTGGAAAGTTTATCCATGAATAGAATACCTCTGTCTGCCGATATTCGTGAGCCTCTATCACGAAAATTACTGTACCACCTTGTGGTGTCAGTCCGTTCTCTATAAGTTTTAAAGTTATACATTTTCTTAAGTGGACCGGAATGATAATAGCATCCGGGTCAGTCTGTAGGAGACTCGTGTCTTCCTCTATTAGTAGGGTTGCCAGTCTAACTGCTTCCCTTTCTTCTTCACTGTCTGATATTTTATAAATGCAGGCTTTGCAGAGTAGGTCTCCAAGGAGACAAAGATTAGGTGCACAATATTTTGGAACACTGTATCCTTCAACGTTGAATAAACCAGAGCTTTACATAGGAATCTCTTCCTACTGAGTTCGGGCGGATTTTAACCTTTCACCCACTCCAGACGTCTATTGGAGTATTTACGGGAGAAAGGGGTCAGTGTGAAATATGCACGACTGAGTTACTCTAACGTCTTGCGTTAGTTTATCGCCTTACCAAACGTTGGGCGCCATGTAGTGTAGTTCCTAGTTTCCCACTAGGCCCTGCGCATTGGAATAACATACACAGTAGTATCGACGTAGAAGTGCGGATCTTCCAGGCCTCTACTGACTATGCTAAACTTAATTGGGTTTGTTACCAACTAGCTCAGAGGTCACTGGAAACTTTCTTGACTGAATAGGAAGTGATCAGCTTCTCTGGCACAGACAAGAAGGGATTCAGTTTTCCAACAACCGTGCAACATGACAACTTTGCTCCTCAGATTAAGAGTCAATCTCTAGGGTCGTGTGAAACAATAGACAGTTATTTTACTCAGTCAGGTTAGTGCAGTTTACTTTCACAATATGTAGAGAATAGAGAGACAGGCGTTTGTCAATAAAGGGTTAACATTTATTGAACAGTCTTTCTTCTTGTACAAGAGAAATGTATTGCCACAATTGCAAGACTTGTTATTATAAAAAGTACGTACAGTAAGATAAGTATTGCAAGACAATACTGTAAAAGCATTGATATGGTTTCTTAGCCATACAATGGTTTAAAAGTAATAAAACATATATACATTCATATATAAATTAGGCTAAAATACTCAACTGGTGCTTCTAACTACGCCTACCCCAGTGTACCTGACCTAAGCCTAATACTTGGGAGGTGAGTAAGTAAGTAGCTTTAGTTTAGTTGGTTTTGCCAAGGTTTGCTTCAAGAATTCTCACTAAGGGTTTAGTCAACACCATACCTCTGAATAGAATGATGGAGGTCTGGTATCTCCTTCAGGGGGAACTCGGTATCCCAGTCACCCGCGAGGGCAGACCAGAAACGCTGGAGCTGGATTTCTCTGCAGGAGAAAGACAGCGTCTCTCTTCAGCGCGTCGAGGAGGAGGAGGGGGGGCAGCGTCCGCGGGCAGCTGGCATCTGCTGGGCTCTTCGCAGAGGGACGGCTGTTCAGCTCCTAGTTTCACCACACCATCGTTCGCGCTTTAGCAGCGATAATGGTATCAGCATCTTCAGGCGACGGGCAGCAGGCTGCAGCAACAGGGTGCTAGCTTCAGCTAACAACGGGCAGGCGCAGCAGCAGACAGCTAGCAACAGGCAATTGCTTAAGGCAACGTTGGTAATATTTATACCTGACAGGTGCCTGGTTTGACGTAAGTTTGCTGGACATAAGACGTCAATTAAAGATGTCACTAGGAAGTGATAGCTATCAGTTGCTCATTAGAGTTCCATTACTAATCAAAACACAGCAAGCTGGGATTTCCAGGTTTGCTGAGTTTTTATCTTGTTGAAGAACTCGGAGTGTTGATCTAGGAATCTTCAGATAGTGACTTCTGCTCTGTCATTGCACTAATTGGTTGCAAAGGAAGTGGCAGAGAAAACTATTCTGGAATGTGGCTCTGTTCGTGTGAGGCCAGAGATGACTTTCTGAATATTGCACTTGAACGGTTATGCCAATATAGGGAATAAATGGATTTATAGCCGAATAGGGGCATAAGGTCACAGTATCAATCAGGATCCTAGACAAGCACGCAACACCCACTCCACGTGTTCATGTCCATCAAATTACTAAAACTAGAGCAATAAGATGCATGTGTAACATTGCCCACCCCAAAATACATATATGCATTTGAAATAGGTGTATAATGTAATACGTGAAATTTAGGTACTGTACGTTTTTGAAGCATAGAAATCATTCAAAAATTATTGCATATGGAATCAATGAACGATTATGCAAAAAGAATTACACATTAAATATCTCTGAAACAGAAGAAGGGCGAGATAAATCATAACATATAAATGCAATGCAATAAATGTGCTAGAGCCTGGTGTAAGGTTGTTATGTCTCTAGATGTGTTTAGAAATAGAAGTTTGAAGCTTCTGTTCTCTAAGAATAGTTTTTACGTTAAGCAAAGAATTGTTCGTGCCAAAAAAAGGTCAATATTAAAAAGTGTTCAATTCAAAAGAATTATTGCTTGAACGGGGAAATAGAGTTCCAACGCTTTTAGCAGTTTTTGTTGATCAAAACTGAAGGCCGAATTCAGAGTTCATGGGAACGCTGTGTGTCGGAAAGCTTCTCCAAAGTTATTATTTCTGTTCGGGTGAGAACATCATATCAGACAGGCTCTCAAAGAATTGGTCTACAAAATCAGGTGACAGTTCAACCAAATTCGATAGTGCTGTAACTTGGCAGGTGTGAGAATGATTGCTGTCATCATAGTCGGGATCAGCAATGCTCACAGAAGGTCGTACCTGGGTGATGTTGCTTTTGTCACTCGCTCCACTGTTACCACCTAGTCGTAGCACAGGAGTCTCAACGAATGCCGTCATCAGGATTGGTAGCCGCTGGGGACAACACAATGCGTGAGCCGTTATCGGACCGAGCAAAGTATCGACGTCCATTGGTACTGCTGATGGAAGTGAAAGACAGATGTCCAACACGCACTCATCTCCGCATAGCATACATCGAAGTACCGGTAAGATACAGTTCTGCCATATAGGTCTGAATGAAAGGAACCAGGTCATGTTTAGATCTCTCAGCCTGGCCAATCCAAGGACGCTAGTTATCCTGTCCCGGTAGCGCATTGCTAGGATTGTCTCTTCCATTCCGATGGGAGCTATGTCTGAGCTTTGGCTTGCCATAACGAAGCAGGACGGACAAAAATAAAATCCCTGCTACAAGTCCCAAAAATAAGGGTATGCCGCCAAAAACAGAGTGGACAAAATTAGGAACGATTCCCAAAATTGCTTGAAAAGGTGTTAGCAGTCCCATAAAAATCGTCTTAAATATGCCTGGGATGCCTGTGGCACTAGACATGTTAAGGAGTTGGCTAAGCATTTCTACGAAATGCACGGGGCAATTTGTTGATAAAAGTTCATGAACTTCAGTAGCTGTCCTTGCAACTAGAAGATCATACGTCTCTTTTGATGACGTTATGGGCACTGTTGTCTGCAAATGCACAGACTTCATTTTGCTTAAAGTATCAATTCGTATAGAATAGAGATTCAGACGAGGCCAGATGGGAGTCACTGTGTCTGCAGGCCCACTCGGGAACAATGCCTGCATACAGCATTTGACCATGGATGTTACTCTTACTAGATAACTTTTCCCTGGCACAAGGCCACAACATCTGTGATCCGTTCTAAGAATGTAACTCCCGTTTGCAAGTTGAATAAAGAAGGGCTCTATCTGAGTTGCAGGTGTGACAAGCTGGTGGCATGAAAGGTTGTTAGAATTTCAATCACAAGCTCCATGTAAATTAATACCCTGGGACAAAAGTATATAGCTTAGTGAATGTTTACAGTTTTCACCACTAAGAAATACATTTTTGTCGCTGTCACTATAGCAAGAATGTGTGTATGGTAATTTCCATTCTGATTTTACATATCCTTTACCCAATCGTTCATACTGGCCAGTAGGTATGTATTTAAGGCACTTTTTAAATCGGAAAGTTGTTATCGGAATAGTGATAATTCCGTCTATTATCCATTCAATGACTGGACTCTCTGACATTGTCAATGGTAATCTCTCAAGTTTTTCGATGCTCAGGATTGTATAGTCACTCCTTTCTGTGCCAAACTGATTTGTTTATCAGTAAGGTTAAAAATGGAAAATAATGACGGTGTGTTGATTAAACGCCAAGGCACATAGCCTGAACAAAGATTTTGCTGCGTCCAGCCTAATTGTATAATAGAACGTAATTGAGATTGGCCATGTTGTAACATTAGCAAGTCTCTGTCTATCTCATCAAAGGCAGAGGATACAATATTGTCCAACGAATATATTCTGGAGGACAGAGTCATTAACCCATTGTCCACTACAGAAAGTGATTTTTTCAAATTAATACGATCAATTTCTCGTATTTTTTCAGCTGTTTTAATTTGTGTGACTTTCCAAGCCTCGTTGTACGCAGCATAGATACTGGTCGCTATGAAACGCTTTTGACGCTGTTTGCGTGGTCCAAGGATGAAATCGCGCAAATCAGCACCATCTTTTAGTAAAGACAAGTGTTGCTTAATTTCAGCCAGTGTGGATGATGTTAGCCATTCAAGGCAGAGTTTCCCTACACTGTATGTTGTTATTATCCCTGGATGTTGTCTCTGGGATTATCTCGGGTCTTGTCTGGTCATTTTTAACCCCTGTGTTTTATTCAGGAATCTATCTTGACAGCTGTTTGTGTCAGTAGGCCAGATTAACCACTTTATCCAATCAGGATGTGTTCTGTTAAAATGTAAAATATGTGAAACGTCTAACTCAATATCTGCAGTTGTATTTTCAGGTATTGGCTTTGGAATAGACGGTTTTTTAAGGTCTTTGATCTTAGCTAGGCCAAGACAAGATGTTTGGTGTATTGTGTCATTTAAAAACAACATTTGTTCTGGTATCATGCAGGTTCTAAATAGTGCTTCAAGGACTTGTACCTCCCAATCTTTTGTACCCCAAATGGTTTTCGTTTCAATGTTATTTTTCCAATAATCAAAACCAAATGTCATCATTTTGTCATAAAATGCTTCTGAATATATCAATTTAGAATTTGGCAGCATTGTTTTCATTCCTGTTTTATCTAACAGTTTGTAATAAAACGTTTCTGCATCACTGGCGTTAAACCCTGAGAAGTATTTGAATTTCTCAAAAAATGCTTTAGAACTGCTTTAAGGTGGTGTAGCACAATGTTCCCATTGATTATACATAAAAACATTTCTAGGCTGTGCAGATTTATGCAAGTAATGATCACCATAATGTGTGTAGCAGAATAATTGCTCATAACTAGATGAACCTTGTAAATAATCATGATCTGTGAATCTAGCTGACATTACTAAATCAGACATCATGTCATTAATACTGTTAAAGTCCCAATCATCAGAGAATGTACTAGGTTTTACAAAGTCACTTAAGGAAACCTTCAGTTGATGAGGATACTTCAGGATTTCGACCGGACCATAGATCTCATAGTCTGTTTTCTCCCATACTACCCCACCAGGTATTGGAATTGCTGTGACATTTACTGTTGACTGTTCTCTTTTCTTCACGTGGGATGATCTGTGTGGTTTCAGGACTAGGTTGATGTTCTGACTTGCTGTGTCCATTGTACTATATTTTCCCTCAATGAATTTTCCCAAACAAAGTACCATGATGAGCCAAAGCAGGAGGAAAAATACACCTAGACCGAACCAGAACTCTAACCAAGGTGAAATAGGGTAGATTTCCTTTAGTTGATGAAAGAGTTCCGTTGCTTTTTCTTTTAAAGTCTTTTTTGTTTCTGGCATCACTTCGGGGTCGTTTTGATCTTCAGAGAAGTTGTCGAAGTTGATGAAGTAACCAGAGGCAGTTCTGTCAATTGTTGGGATTGTTTTTTCAATCTGTCTCTCGGTAGCATTTTCTGATGTCACATTATTGTAGACTGGTGTTTCTTGACGAACTGTTTCAATCTGTGTCTCAAGAGGGACGAGTTCCATGGCATTATTGCATAGTCCTTCTCTGTGCACTGCAGGCTGATCGAATGTGATTAGTCTTTCAGTTTGAACCTCTTGGATTGTTGCAAGTTTGGGTATTCTGTTGTTTCTTGGGAGTCCACTGGGCCTACTGTTGATTATAGGCCACATGCTTGTGGTTTCACCAGGTCGATAGACACGACTCTGTTCTCCTTTTTACCAGCAAGGGGCGGTAGTACTACTGATCTTGTTCCGGTGACTGCCAAGACAGGTACTGCTTTTCTGTAAGAAGGCCCAAATTCCTTCTTCACCGCGATTTTTTCTCTGACTAGATCCCCAATCTTTGGAATCCAGACAGGCCTTGCTGGGGCTGTTGCTTGTGGTGCCTCGTCAGTGGTAGATGCTGTTGCTTTAACTTTATGTTGCTTAAGTATTTTCTTGTTTCATTCAGTTCCGGTAAAACAGCCAAACGATCTTTGATGTCAAAGTCTGTTGTTTTTTCTTGTACCACTGACTATCGAGGTCCTGAATGTTCATTCTAATTCCGAACAATAGTTCGTATGGGCTGAAACCTTTTAGAGAATTTCTTGGCAAGTTATTAAGACTGGTCTGGACACTTATTAGATGTTTGGCCCACCCAGCGCCTGTACCTAATACCTTTGCTGTTATAGATCGCTTTATGTCCCGTTTTTTTCTTTCTACCACACTATTCCCTTCGGGGTGCGACGGACAAGAATACCGCAACCCAATTCCCAAGCTGGCCATGGCCTCCCTATAAGCTCGAGAGCTAAAAGCAGGACCCTGGTCAGAATGGAACGTGTAATTGCATATATGCTGATATGGACTCGCAGATCTCTCTTATAACAGTTCTAGGCGTCAGCCGAGCGCTGGAGGCTACATTTTTTAAGTGTGTTTAGCCTTAACAGTGTACAATGGGACGCGCTTCTCTTCTTTGATTGCGCAGATAGACCGCCTTATGCTGTCTAACAGGGATCCTGAAACTACACTGGCCTGTTCATTACTGCGATCTCTGTTGCAGTCTTCACAATTTTGAGCAAAACATTGAATATCTATGCTCATTCCTGGCCACCAGTACTCTGATTGTAATTCTTTCAGAGAAACCTTAATTGTTTGGTGTCTCAGACCCAACCCCATGTGTGCTTCCAGTAAGAGGAAGCCCCTCCTGCTCCTGTTTGGAATTACTCTGTCCCCCACTAAAGGGATTCAAGCAAAAGGAAAGGAGTTTGCATCGATTACGTATGCATAATTGAGTGGATAGTTTACGGGTAGTGCTGCACAGTCGCCTTTTACGGTCGTTTTTACTGCCAGCATGGTTTCCCCGTCTATGTATTTTTCTGTACGCTTTTTTGTGGCTACGGAAGCCGGTTTAGTTGCTTCCGCTGTGGCTGTATTAGCCAATGAATTCCCTGCAACATGAACGCCATCACGTTGAAGACTCTGTGCGTGTATCACGTGAGTCTTTTGTAGTTCTTTGTGTAAAAGAGCTACCTGTTTCCAGAGCAATTTATGCTTTATTGTGGCACCTGTGTCATCTTTGTAGTCGTTTTCAATCCACCTCTGCAATTTATTGTTGTAAGAGTTGACGCAAAAATGAGAATCGCACACGATAAGTGTCGGGAATTCACGTTCTGCATTTTCGAGCGCCATCTTTAAACATCTGATTTCAGCTCTCTGAGCCGAACAGTTTCTCAATGATTCAGTTTTTGTTACTTTCGGTCTGAATTTAACGCACAGCCAACGACCTTTAACAATCGCACAGGCTGCATCGTAGGATTTTCTCTCTACGTTGAAATGCTGTACAAATCTATCTGTATAGATTATACAGGCGTATTTTGGAAGAGGCAGAAGTTCGATTGGCAGAGGATATTCTTCTTCATATTCTAAATCATTCAGTTCTTTGAATTGCTGGGCGAAATAGTATTTCACATCTTCCGCTCCTAGAGAATCTACACACTGTATCCATTTCGGATCCAGTGACACTGTAGGCAAGTTTACTGGGCTGAATAGCGCCTCGAAGGCGGATTCCGCTGTGAGGATATTAATCCTTTTGCCGTGTGCTAGTTCTCGTTCATTTGCTAATGCAATTTGCACTGCTTTCACAGTTCTTTCTGTGAGACTGAATGCTTTTTCTGCTTGTGTGTACAAGTGAGATTTAATTGAAATTGGTACCTTTTCTCCCTCATTGGAGGTTAGGTACGTGAATCCGCATCTTCCTGGGATGACTCGGATTACAAGATCGCGTGTGTTGTCACGTGTATCTATTTTTGTTTTAGCTAACATGTCTGTTTGCAGTGATCTCAAAATTTCTGTGTGTTTTTGAGTCCAATTGATTTGTTTAAAATCAGGTTTAATTAGTTCGTAAAGAGGTTTAACCCTCTCTGCGTAATTTAGAATGTAAGTTCTTCCGAAATTCAGAAAACCTAGAATGGATTGTAAATTCTTCAGCGTTTTTGGAGCTTGGAGTACAGCGCACTTCTCTAAGAAGTTGTCCGCTAGGCTTTTCCCTTCACTTGATAATTCGTACCCTAAAAATAGTACTGTCAGATGGGCAATTCGAGACTTTTTAAAGTTAAATTTGTAACCCTCTGCTGCGAACCCAAGTATAATGGTGTTCACTCTTTTCAAGTGAGTATCCAAGTCGTCGTCTGTGAGATAGATATCATCTACGTAAGATAATGCCTCATCATCATATATTTGTAGTAACTCTGTTACCCTTGCTGAGAATAGTCCTGGGCTGTTCTTGAACCCCTGTGGGAGTCGACAGAATTTTTTCTGTGACCCAAATGCTGAGAAAGCGGTCAAGTATCTGCTTTCTGGTGCAATGTTTTGACAAAAGAAACCATTAGATATGTCTAATGTCGTTTTATACTTTTTTCCTAACTATGTTATTCATTAGGGCTGCACTATGCGAGTTTTGTACTGCAAATGTTTTACAACATGCATTGAGGTGTCTGAAGTCCAAAACTAGACGATATGAATTGTCTGGCTTGGAGACAGGAAACAAAGGATTGTTCATTTGAGAGGTGCATGTTTCCATCACCCCCTGGTATTCAAGTTGATCTAAGATCTCCCTGACCTGTTTTTTAGCTTCTTGCTTAATGGGATACTGCCGTTGGGCAGTTGGTTCACTTTTTAATTGTATTTTGTGGGGAGGTGAGTCCTCATCCCATCCTACATGATTTTTATATAATGTCGGTGCCTGGGCTACTGCCCATTTCCTTGCATATGTATATTTTTTGTGAATCGGAATGTGATTCGAGAAGGCAGGCATAATCACTTCTTCGCCACGAGGGCACTCCCTGACAAACTCTGGGGGCCAATCTTTTTCAGCTAACAGAATATCATTGCCTTTTGAGAGCTTATCCCAAAATAGACCTCTTATTTTCCTAGTCTTATCACCCTCTATACGCAATGTTATTTTGTATATTTTATGGGGCTCGCTAAGTCTGGTATCGGCAGTTTCAACCTGAATGTATTCATTCGTGTCCACTGTCTCCAGATGACTCATCAAGATCTTGCGCGCTATACTGATTTCTGCTGCACTGTCCAACATTGTCAATGCCCACTCCCCGTTTTTCAACTGTGTCCTCAGTATTCTCGGCATGGTTGATTACTCTAATACTGGCTACCTTCTTTTTTGGAAATTGAGATTTTTTACTCTGAGCAGGTTCCTTGTCTTTGGACTTGGTGTGCTCTCCTGGGTCTGACCGTCCTCTTCTTTCCGATTTCTGCGAAAAGATCGAGAGGGACGTGTATCAATATTTTGATATCTATCAGGTTTTTCCAGATTATCCCTATTTCTAAGGTTATATCTTTTCTCAGAGGGCTCCCTCTGGGGAGACTGGTGTTCTCGAGTCGGAGTTCTTTCCCTCCGTCGAGGAGACCTTCCTCTGGAGTCGAAAACTTTTTTCCTTGGGAATGGATTGTTTATTTCCATCCCAGCTCTTTTTAGGAGTATTTAAATTATTTTTAATAAATAATTTTATTTAGCTCTCTATAAGCCTCTGTTAATTCTCTTATGTTAACTAAGAGGTCTTCCCTTGACTTTTTTGCAATGTGAGGATGTGGTGTGTAGCTGGCTAGAACCGGCCACGTTGCTCCTGGTCTACCTAGTGGACCGAGCCTGGTAATAAGATCATTGTGTTTTAGGGCGCCATTAAACCAGAGCAGAAGCTCTTGGAATTTTAGTGGGATTTCAGTCTCCTCGAAAGGAGCGTACTCTTCCGGAGGTTCCTCTATTTTATAATAGTGAAACTCTTTTGTTGTAGCGTTTGCCGCTGGACAGTTTATCCATGAATAGAATACCTCTGTCTGCCGATATTCGTGAGCCTCTATCACGAAAATTACTGTACCACCTTGTGGTGTCAGTCCGTTCTCTATAAGTTTTAAAGTTATAGATTTTCTTAAGTGGACCGGGATGATAATAGCATCCGGGTCAGTCTGTAGGAGACTCGTGTCTTCCTCTATTAGTAGGGTTTCCAGTCTAACTGCTTCCCTTTCTTCTTCACTGTCTGACATTTTATAAATGCAGGCTTTGCAGAGTAGGTCTCCAAGGAGACAAAGATTAGGTGCACAATATTTTGGAACACTGTATCCTTCAACGTTGAATAAACCAGAGCTTTACATAGGAATCTCTTCCTACTGAGTTCGGGCGGATTTTAACCTTTCACCCACTCCAGACGTCTATTGGAGTATTTACGGGAGAAAGGGGTCTGTGTGAAATATGCACGACTGAGTTACTCTAACGTCTTGCGTTAGTTTATCGCCTTACCAAACGTTGGGCGCCATGTAGTGTAGTTCCTAGTTTCCCACTAGGCCCTGCGCATTGGAATAACATAAACAGTAGTATCGACGTAGAAGTGCGGATCTTCCAGGCCTCTACTGACTATGCTAAACTTAATTGGGTTTGTTACCAACTAGCTCAGAGGTCACTGGAAACTTTCTTGACTGAATAGGAAGTGATCAGCTTCCCTGGCACAGACAAGAAGGGATTCAGTTTTCCAACAACCGTGCAACATGACATCTTTGCTCCTCAGATTAAGAGTCAATCTCTAGGGTCGTGTGAAACAATAGACAGTTATTTTACTCAGTCAGGTTAGTGCAGTTTACTTTCACAATATGTAGAGAATAGAGAGACGGGCGTTTGTCAATAAAGGGTTAACATTTATTGAACAGTCTTTCTTCTCGTACAAGAGAAATGTATTGCCACAATTGCAAGACTTGTTATTATAAAAAGTACGTAAGATAAGTATTGCAAGATAATACTGTAAAAGCATTGATATGGTTTCTTAGCCATACAATGGTTTAAAAGTAATAAAACATATATACATTCATATATACATTAGGCTAAAATACTCAACTAGTGCTTCTAACTACGCCTACCCCAGTGTACCTGACCTAAGCCTAATACTTGGGAGGTGAGTAAGTAAGTAGCTTTAGTTTAGTTGGTTTTGCCAAGGTTTGCTTCAAGAATTCTCACTAAGGGTTTAGTCAACACCATACCTCTGAATAGAATGATGGAGGTCTGGTATCTCCTTCAGGGGGAACTAGGTATCTCAGTCACCCGCGAGGGCAGACCAGAAACGCTGGAGCTGGATTTCTCTGCAGGAGAAAGACAGCGTCTCTCTTCAGCGCGTCGAGGAGGAGGAGGGGGGACAGCGTCCGCGGGCAGCTGGCATCTGCTGGGCTCTTCGCAGAGGGACGGCTGTTCAGCTCCTAGTTTCACCACACCATCGTTCGCGCTTTAGCAGCGATAATGGTATCAGCAGCTTCAGGCGACGGGCAGCAGGCTGCAGCAACAGGATGCTAGCTTCAGCTAACAACGGGCAGGCGCAGCAGCAGACAGCTAGCAACAGGCAATTGCTTAAGGCAACGTTGGTAATATTTATACCTGACAGGTGCCTGGTTTGACGTAAGTTTGCTGGACATAAGACGTCAATTAAAGATGTCACTAGGAAGTGATAGCTATCAGTTGCTCATTAGAGTTCCATTACTAATCAAAACACAGCAAGCGGGGATTTCCAGGTTTGCTGAGTTTTTATCTTGTTGAAGAACTCGGAGTGTTAATCTAGGAATCTTCAGATAGTGACTTCTGCTCTGTCATTGCACTAATTGGTTGCAAAGGAAGTGGCAGAGAAAACTATTCTGGAATGTGGCTCTGTTCGTGTGAGGCCAGAGATGACTTTCTGAATATCGCACTTGAACGGTTATGCCAATATAGGGAATAAATGGATTTATAGCCGAATGGGGGCATAAGGTCACAGTATCAATCAGGATCCTAGATAGGCACGCAACACCCACTCCACGGGTTCATGTCCGTCAAATTACTAAAACTAGAGCAATAAGATGCATGTGTAACATTGCCCACCCCAAAATACATATATGCATTTGAAATAGGCGTATAATGTAATGCATGAAATTTAGGTACTGTACGTTTTTGAAGCATAGAAATCATTCAAAAATTATTGCATATGGAATCAATGAACGATTATGCAAAAAGAATTACACATGAAATATCTCTGAAACAGAAGAAGGGCGAGATAAATCATCACATATAAATGCATTGCAATAAATGTGCTAGAGGCTGGTATAAGGTTGTTATGTCTCTAGATGTGTTTAGAAATAGAAGTTTGAAGCTTCTGTTCTCTAAGAATAGTTTTTACGTTAAGCAAAGAATTGTTCGTGCCAAAAAAAGGTCAATATTAAAAAGTGTTCAATTCAAAAGAATTATTGCTTGAACGGGGAAATAGAGTTCCAACGCTTTTAGCAGTTTTTGTTGATCAAAACTGAAGGCCGAATTCAGAGTTCATGGGAACGCTGTGTGTCGGAAAGCTTCTCCAAAGTTATTATTTCTGTTCGGGTGAGAACATCATATCAGACAGGCTCTCAAAGAATTGGTCTACAAAATCAGGTGACAGTTCAACAAAATTCGATAGTGCTGTAACTTGGCAGGTGTGAGAATGATTGCTGTCATCATAGTCGGGATCAGAAATGCTCACAGAAGGTCGTACCTGGGTGATGTTGCTTTTGTCACTCGCTCCACTGTTACCACCTAGTCGTAGCACAGGAGTCTCAACGAATGCCGTCATCAGGATTGGTAGCCGCTGGGGACAACACAATGCGTGAGCCGTTATCGGATCGAGCAAAGTATCGACGTCCATTGGTACTGCTGATGGAAGTGAAAGACAGATGTCCAACACGCACTCATCTCCGCATAGCATACATCGTAGTACCGGTAAGATACAGTTCTGCCATATAGGTCTGAATGAAAGGAACCAGGTCATGTTTAGATCTCTCAGCCTGGCCAATCCAAGGACGTTAGTTATCCTGTCCCGGTAGCGCATTGCTAGGATTGTCTCTTCCATTCCCATGGGAGCTATGTCTGAGCTTTGGCTTGCCATAACAAAGCAGGATGGACAAAAATAAAATCCTGCTACAAGTCCCAAAAATAAGGGTATGCCGCCAAAAACAGAGTGGACAAAATTAGGAACGATTCCCAAAATTGCTTGAAAAGGTGTTAGCAGTCCTGTAAAAATCGTCTTAAATATGCCTGGGATGCCTGTGGCACTAGACATGTTAAGGAGTTGGCTAAGCATTTCTACGAAATGCACGGGGCAATTTGTTGATAAAAGTTCATGAACTTCAGTAGCTGTCCTTGCAACTAGAAGATCATACGTCTCTTTTGATGACGTTATGGGCACTGTTGTCTGCAAAAGCACAGACTTCATTTTGCTTAAAGTATCAATTCGTATAGAATAGAGATTCAGACGAGGCCAGATGGGAGTCACTGTGTCTGCAGGCCCACTCGGGAACAATGCCTGCATACAGCATTTGACCATGGATGTTACTCTTACTAGATAACTTTTCCCTGGCACAAGGCCTCAACATCTGTGATCCGTTCTAAGAATGTAACTCTTGTTTGCAAGTAGCATAAAGAAGGGCTCTATCTGAGTTGCAGGTGTGACAAGCTGGTGGCATGAAAGGTTGTTAGAATTTCCATCACAAGCTCCATGTAAATTAATACCCTGGGACAAAAGTATATAGCTTAGTGAATGTTTACAGTTTTCACCACTAAGAAATACATTTTTGTCGCTGTCACTATAGCAAGAATGTGTGTATGGTAATTTCCATTCTGATTTTACATATCCTTTACCCAATCGTTCATACTGGCCAGTAGGTATGTATTCAAGGCACTTTTTAAATCGGAAAGTTGTTATCGGAATAGTGATAATTCCGTGTATTATCCATTCAATGACAGGACTCTCTGACATTGTCAATGGTAATCTCTCAAGTTTTTCGATGCTCAGGATTGTATAGTCTGCTCCTTTCTGTGCCAAACTGATTTGTTTATCAGTAAGGTTAAAAATGGAAAATAATGACGTTGTGTTGATTAAACGCCAAGGCACATAGCCTGAACGAAGATTTTGCAGCGTCCAGCCTAATTGTATAATAGAACGTAATTGAGATTTGCCATGTTGTAACATTAGCAAGTCTCTGTCTATCACATCAAAGGCAGAGGATACAATATTGTCCAACGAATATATTCTGGAGGACAGAGTCATTAACCCATTGTCCACTACAGAAAGTGATTTTTCCAAATTAATACGATCAATTTCTCGTATTTTTTCAGCTGTTTTAATTTGTGTGACTTTCCAAGCCTCGTTGTACGCAGCATAGATACTGGTCACTATGAAACGCTTTTGACGCTGTTTGCGTGGTCCAAGGATGAAATCGCGCAAATCAGCACCATCTTTTAGTAAAGACAAGTGTTGCTTAATTTCAGCCAGTGTGGATGATGTTAGCCATTCAAGGCAGAGTTTCCCTACACTGTATGTTGTTAATATCCCTGGATGTTGTCTCTGGGATTATCTCGGGTCTTGTCTGGTCATTTTTAACCCCCATGTTTTATTCAGGAATCTATCTTGACAGCTGTTTGTGTCAGTAGGCCAGATTAACCACTTTTCCCAATCAGGATGTGTTCTGTTAAAATGTAAAATATGTGAAACGTCTAACTCAATATCTGCAGTTGTATTTTCAGGTATTGGCTTTGGAATAGACGGTTTTTTAATGTCTTTGATCTTAGCTAGGCCAAGACAAGATGTTTGGTGTATTGTGTCATTTAAAAACAGCATTTGTTCTGGTATCATGCAGGTTCTAAATAGTGCTTCAAGGCCTTGTACCTGCCAATCTTTTGTACCCCAAATGGTTTTCGTTTCAATGTTATTTTTCCAATATTCAAAACCAAATGTCATCATTTTGTCATAAAATGCTTCTGAATATATCAATTTAGAATTTGTCAGCATTGTTTTCATTCCTGTTTTATCTAACAGTTTGTAATAAAACGTTTCTGCATCACTGGTGTTAAACCCTGAGAAGTATTTGAATTTCTCAAAAAATGTTTTAGAACTGCTTTTAGGTGGTGTAGCACAATGTTCCCATTGATTATACATAAAAACATTTCTAGGCTGTGCAGATTTATGCAAGTAATGATCACCATAATGTGTGTAGCAGAATAATTGCTCATAACTAGATGAACCTTGTAAATAATCATGATCTGTGAATCTAGCTGACATTACTAAATCAGACATCATGTCATTAATACTGTTAAAGTCCCAATCATCAGAGAATGTACTAGGTTTTACAAAGTCACTTAAGGAAACCTTCAGTTGATGAGGATACTTCAGGATTTCGACCGGACCATAGATCTCATAGTCTGTTTTCTCCCATACTACCCCACCAGGTATTGGAATTGCTGTGACATTTACTGTTGACAGTTCTCTTTTCTTCACGTGGGATGATCTGTGTGGTTTCAGGACTAGGTTGATGTTCTGACTTGCTGTGTCCATTGTACTATATTTTCCCTCAATGAATTTTCCCAAACAAAGTACCATGATGAGCCAAAGCAGGAGGAAAAATACACCTAGACCGAACCAGAACTCTAACCAAGGTGAAATAAGGTAGATTTCCTTTAGTTGATGAAAGAGTTCCGTTGCTTTTTCTTTAAAAGTCTTTTTTGTTTCTGGCATCACTTCGGGGTCGTTTTGATCTTCAGAGTAGTTGTCGAAGTTGATGAAATAACCAGAGGCAGTTCTGTCAATTGTTGGGATTGTTCTTTCAATCTGTCTCTCGGTAGCATTTTCTGATGCCACAATATTGTAGACTGGTGTTTCTTGACGAACTGTTTCAATCTGTGTCTCAAGAGGGACGAGTTCCATGGCATTATTGCATAGTCCTTCTCTGTGCACTGCAGGCTGATCGAATGTGATTAGTCTTTCAGTTTGAACCTCTTGGATTGTTGCAAGTTTGGGTATTCTGTTGTTTCTTGGGAGTCCACTGGGCCTACTGTTGATTATAGGCCACATGCTTGTGGTTTTACCAGGTCGATAGACACAACTCTGTTCTCCTTTTTACCAGCAAGGGGCGGTAGTACTACTGATCTTGTTCCGGTGACTGCCAAGACAGGTACTGCTTTTCTGTAAGAAGGCCCAAATTCCTTCTTCACCGCGATTTTTTCTCTGACTAGATCCCCAATCTTTGGAATCCAGACAGGCCTTGCTGGGGCTGTTGCTTGTGGTGCCTCGTCAGTGGTAGATGGCTGTTGCTTTAACTTTATGTTGCTTAAGTATTTTCTTGTTTCATTCAGTTCCTGTAAAACAGCCAAACGATCTTTAATGTCAAAGTCTGTTGTTTTTTCTTGTACCACTGACATCTGACTATCGAGGTCCTGAATGTTCATTCTAATTCCGAACAATAGTTCGTATGGGCTGAAACCTTTTAGAGAATTCCTTGGCAAGTTATTAAGACTGGTCTGGACACTTATTAGATGTTTGACCCACCCAGCGCCTGAACCTAATACCTTTGCTGTTATAGATCGCTTTATGTCCCGGTTTTTTCTTTCTACCACACTATTCCCTTCGGGGTGCGACGGACAAGAATACCGCAACCCAATTCCCAAGCTGGCCATGGCCTCCCTATAAGCTCGAGAGCTAAAAGCAGGACCCTGGTAAGAATGGAGCATGGTAATTGCGTATATGACGATATGGACTCGCAGATCTCTCTTATAACAGTTCTAGGCGTCAGCCGAGCGCTGGAGGCTACATTTTTTGAGTGTGTTTAGCCTTAACTGTGTACAATGGGACGCGCTTCTCTTCTTTGATTGCGCAGATAGACCGCCTTATGCTATCTAACAGGGATCCTGAAACTACACTGGCCTGTTCATTACTGCGATCTCTGTTGCAGTCTTCACAATTTTGAGCAAAACATTGAATATCTATGCTCATTCCTGGCCACCAGTACTCTGATTGTAATTCTTTCAGAGAAACCTTAATTGTTTGGTGTCTCAGACCCAACCCCATGTGTGCTTCCAGTAAGAGGAAGCCCCTCCTGCTCCTGTTTGGAATTACTCTGTCCCCCACTAAAGGGATTCGAGCAAAAGGAACGGAGTTTGCATCGATTACGTATGCATAATTGAGTGGATAGTTTACGGGTAGTGCTGCACAGTCGCCTTTTACGGTCATTTTTACTGCCAGCATGGTTTCCCCGTCTATGTATTTTTCTGTACGCTTTTTTGTGGCTACGGAAGCCGGTTTAGTTGCTTCCGCTGTGGCTGTATTAGCCAATGAATTCCCTGCAACGTGAACGCCATCACGTTGAAGACTCTGTGCGTGTATCACGTGAGTCTTTTGTAGTTCTTTGTGTAAAAGAGCTACCTGTTTCCAGAGCAATTTATGCTTTATTGTGGCACCTGTGTCATCTTTGTAGTCGTTTTCAATCCACCTCTGCAATTTATTGTTGTAAGAGTTGACGCAAAAATGAGAATCGCACACGATAAGTGTCGGGAATTCACGTTCTGCATTTTCGAGCGCCATCTTTAAACATCTGATTTCAGCTCTCTGAGCCGAACAGTTTCTCAATGATTCAGTTTTTGTTACTTTCGGTCTGAATTTACCGCACAGCCAACGACCTTTAACAATCGCACAGGCTGCATCGTAGGATTTTCTCTCTACGTTGAAATGCTGTACAAATCTATCTGTATAGATTATACAGGCGTATTTTGGAAGAGGCAGAAGTTCGATTGGCAGAGGATATTCTACTTCATATTCTAAATCATTCAGTTCTTTGAATTGCGGGGCGAAATAGTATTTCACATCTTTCGCTCCTAGAGAATCTACACACTGTATCCATTTCGGATCCAGTGACACTGTAGGCAAGTTTACTGGGCTGAATAGCGCCTCGAAGGCGGATTCCGCTGTGAGGATATTAATCCTTTTGCCGTGTGCTAGTTCTCGTTCATTTGCTAATGCAATTTGCACTGCTTTCACAGTTCTTTCTGTGAGACTGAATGCTTTTTCTGCTTGTGTGTACAAGTGAGATTTAATTGAAATTGGTACCTTTTCTCCCTCATTAGAGGTTAGGTACGTGAATCCGCATCTTCCTGGGATGACTCGGATTACAAGATCGCGTGTGTTGTCACGTGTATCTATTTTTGTTTTAGCTAACATGTCTGTTTGCAGTGATCTCAAAATTTCTGTGTGTTTTTGAGTCCAATTGATTTGTTTAAAATCAGGTTTAATTAGTTCGTAAAGAGGTTTAACCCTCTCTGCGTAATTTAGAATGTAAGTTCTTCCGAAATTCAGAAAACCTAGAATGGATTGTAAATTCTTCAGCGTTTTTGGAGCTTGGAGTACAGCGCACTTCTCTAAGAAGTTGTCCGCTAGGCTTTTCCCTTCACTTGATAATTCGTACCCTAAAAATAGTACTGTCAGATGGGCAATTCGAGACTTTTTAAAGTTAAATTTGTAACCCTCTGCTGCGAACCCAAGTATAATGGTGTTCACTCTTTTCAAGTGAGTATCCAAGTCGTCGTCTGTGAGATACATATCATCTACGTAAGATAATGCCTCATCATCATATATTTGTAGTAACTCTGTTACCCTTGCTGAGAATAGTCCTGGGCTGTTCTTGAACCCCTGTGGGAGTCGACAGAATTTTTTCTGCGACCCAAATGCTGAGAAAGCGGTCAAGTATCTGCTTTCTGGTGCAATGTTTTGACAAAAGAAACCATTAGATATGTCTAATGTCGTTTTATATTTTTTCCTAACTATGTTATTCATTAGGGCTGCACTATGCAAGTTTTGTACTGCAAATGTTTTACAACATGGATTAAGGTGTCTGTAGTCCAAAACTAGACGATATGAATTGTCTGGCTTGGAGACAGGAAACAAAGGATTGTTCATTTGAGAGGTGCATGTTTCCATCACCCCCTGGTATTCAAGTTGATCTAAGATCTCCCTGACCTGTTTTTTAGCTTCTTGCTTAATGGGATACTGCCGTTGGGCAGTTGGTTCACTTTTTAATTGTATTTTGTGGGGAGGTGAGTCCTCATCCCATCCTACATGATTTTTATATAATGCCGGTGCCTGGGCTACTGCCCATTTCCTTGCATATGTATATTTTTTGTGAATCGGAATGTGATTCGAGAAGGCAGGCATAATCACTTCTTCGCCACGAGGGCACTCCCTGACAAACTCTGGGGGCCAATCTTTTTCAGCTAACAGAATATCATAGCCTTTTGAGAGCTTATCCCAAAATAGACCTCTTATTTTACTAGTCTTATCACCCTCTATACGCAATGTTATTTCGTATATTTTATGGGGCTCGCTAAGTCTGGTATCGGCAGTTTCAACCTGAATGTATTCATCCGTGTCCACTGTCTCCAGATGACTCATCAAGATCTTGCGCGCTATACTGATTTCTGCTGCACTGTCCAACATTGTCAATGCCCACTCCCCGTTTTTCAGCTGTGTCCCCAGTATTCTTGGCATGGTTGATTACTCTAATACTGGCTACCTTCTTTTTTGGAAATTGAGATTTTTTACTCTGAGCAGGTTCCTTGTCTTTGGACTTGGTGTGCTCTCCTGGGTCTGACCGTCCTCTTCTTTCCGATTTCTGCGAAAAGATCGAGAGGGACGTGTATCAATACTTTGATATCTATCAGGTTTTTCCAGATTATCCCTATTTCTAAGGTTATATCTTTTCTCAGAGGGCTCCCTCTGGGGAGACTGGTGTTCTCGAGTCGGAGTTCTTTCCCTCCGTCGAGGAGACCTTCCTCTGGAGTGGAAAACTTTTTCCTTGGGAATGGATTGTTTATTTCCATCCCAGCTCTTTTTAGGAGTATTTAAATTATTTTTAATAAATAATTTTATTTAGCTCTCTATAAGCCTCTGTTAATTCTCTTATGTTAACTAAGAGGTCTTCCCTTGACTTTTTTGCAATGTCAGGATGTGGTGTGTAGCTGGCTAGAACCGGCCACGTTGCTCCTGGTCTACCTAGTGGAAGGAGCCTGGTAATATGATCATTGTGTTTTAGGGCGCCATTAAACCAGAGCAGGTGCTCTTGGAATTTTAGTGGGATTTCAGTCTCCTCGAAAGGAGCGTACTCTTCCGGAGGTTCCTCTATTTTATAATAGTGAAACTCTTTTGTTGTAGCGTTTGCCGCTGGAAAGTTTATCCATGAATAGAATACCTCTGTCTGCCGATATTCGTGAGCCTCTATCACGAAAATTACTGTACCACCTTGTGGTGTCAGTCCGTTCTCTATAGGTTTTAAAGTTATAGATTTTCTTAAGTGGACCGGGATGATAATAGCATCCGGGTCAGTCTGTAGGAGACTTGTGTCTTCCTCTATTAGTAGGGTTGCCAGTCTAACTGCTTCCCTTTCTTCTTCACTGTCTGACATTTTATAAATGCAGGCTTTGCAGAGTAGGTCTCCAAGGAGACAAAGATTAGGTGCACAATATTTTGGAACACTGTATCCTTCAACGTTGAATAAACCAGAGCTTTACATAGGAATCTCTTCCTACTGAGTTCGGGCGGATTTTAACCTTTCACCCACTCCAGACGTCTATTGGAGTATTTACGGGAGAAAGGGGTCTGTGTGAAATATGCACGACTGAGTTACTCTAACGTCTTGCGTTAGTTTATCGCCTTACCAAACGTTGGGCGCCATGTAGTGTAGTTCCTAGTTTCCCACTAGGCCCTGCACATTGGAATAACATAAACAGTAGTATCGACGTAGAAGTGCGGATCTTCCAGGCCTCTACTGACTATGCTAAACTTAATTGGGTTTGTTACCAACTAGCTCAGAGGTCACTGGAAACTTTCTTGACTGAATAGGAAGTGATCAGCTTCCCTGGCACAGACAAGAAGGGATTCAGTTTTCCAACAACCGTGCAACATGACAACTTTGCTCCTCAGATTAAGAGTCAATCTCTAGGGTCGTGTGAAACAATAGACAGTTATTTTACTCAGTCAGGTTAGTGCAGTTTACTTTCACAATATGTAGAGAATAGAGAGACGGGCGTTTGTCAATAAAGGGTTAGCATTTATTGAACAGTCTTTCTTCTCGTACAAGAGAAATGTATTGCCACAATTGCAAGACTTGTTATTATAAAAAGTACGTACAGTAAGATAAGTATTGCAAGATAATACTGTAAAAGCATTGATATGGTTTCTTAGCCATACAATGGTTTAAAAGTAATAAAACATATATACATTCATATATACATTAGGCTAAAATACTCAACTGGTGCTTCTAACTACGCCTACCCCAGTGTACCTGACCTAAGCCTAATACTTGGGAGGTGAGTAAGTAAGTAGCTTTAGTTTAGTTGGTTTTGCCAAGGTTTGCTTCAAGAATTCTCACTAAGGGTTTAGTCAACACCATACCTCTGAATAGAATGATGGAGGTCTGGTATCTCCTTCAGGGGGAACTCGGTATCCCAGTCACCCGCGAGGGCAGACCAGAAACGCTGGAGCTGGATTTCTCTGCAGGAGAAAGACAGCGTCTCTCTTCAGCGCGTCGAGGAGGAGGAGGGGGGACAGCGTCCGCAGGCAGCTGGCATCTGCTGGGCTCTTCGCATAGGGACGGCTGTTCAGCTCCTAGTTTCACCACACCATTGTTCGCACTTTAGCAGCGATAATGGTATCAGCAGCTTCAGGCGACGGGCAGCAGGCTGCAGCAACAGGATGCTAGCTTCAGCTAACAACGGGCAGGCGCAGCAGCAGACAGCTAGCAACAGGCAATTGCTTAAGGCAACGTTGGTAATATTTATACCTGACAGGTGCCTGGTTTGACGTAAGTTTGCTGGACATAAGACGTCAATTAAAGATGTCACTAGGAAGTGATAGCTATCAGTTGCTCATTAGAGTTCCATTACTAATCAAAACACAGCAAGCAGGGATTTCCAGGTTTGCTGAGTTTTTATCTTGTTGAAGAACTCGGAGTGTTAATCTAGGAATCTTCAGTTAGTGACTTCTGCTCTGTCATTGCACTAATTGGTTGCAAAGGAAGTGGCAGAGAAAACTATTCTGGAATGTGGCTCTGTTTGTGTGAGGCCAGAGATGACTTTCTGAATATCCCACTTGAATGGTTATGCCAATATAGGGAATAAATGGATTTATAGCCGAATAGGGGCATAAGGTCACAGTATCGATCAGGATCCTAGATAAGCACACAACACCAGCACCTTAGCTTTCAATCGCATTCAATGAACAAATTAGATAAAATTTTGCCCCAATATACCGGATCTTCTCTAAAAATGGCTCCTGGAAGACCGTTCGGTCCGGGTGCACCGTCTTTTCTTATCTTTTTTATTACCTTTTCAACTGCCGTACGGTCTTGTTCTTTACCCCAGAACTCCACTAAGGCATCCTCTTCTGTTATTGCGCTCTCTGAGGAACAAATGTCAGTACTTCCAGAGACTATGATACCCTCCTTGTCAATGTAGATTGTGGCAACATGACTGAGCCAGGAGTCTGCGTGTATGGAATTGCGCCTGTCTACTTTATCTTTCTCCAGGCTAGCTATAAATTGCCAGAGCTGACGTTGTTTGTTTGGTTTGGAGAGCTTGTGTAACGTTATCCAGTCTTTTTCTAATTTATTTTGTTTCAGAGACCATAACTGGTGTCTGCGCTTTCTCGATAGATCTTTGCACAATTCCCTTGTTTCTTCTGTTCCTGCCTTCCTGTATGCTCTTTTAGCCCTCTTAAGCTTGCTTATTGTTGTACGTAGTATTTTATTGTTGTATCTAAAATGTGAAATGGATGTTGTCGCTCAATAGGGGCTATTTATGTCGTTTTTAGTAAATATAGATTTCAAGGCACCAATCCAACTCGTCCAATTCACCACACTAGGTTGTTTTCCAAGAGGATTCCCTTTGTGCTCTTGTTTTTTTTCCATACATTAAATAGCGTAGCCTGATGCTCGTTCGATTTTAACCTTCTAACTAATGTATGGTCTTCGGTCCCTGTTGAATGGGATACTACAACCACTTGTTCCCTCTGTAAAATACTGAAATTTAATTCCACCTGCAATAGTTTGTGATCACTAGTTTCATGTGTTTTTACTTCAAATTTGACCAATTTCTGAGTGAGTAGATTGCATAGGAAAATGTAGTCGATTATAGAACAGTTCTTAAAAGTGGCAGTATCTGAATATTTGAGATCTAAACTTTTCCAGGTTTCGTTGATGGACTTTAGGTCATAGTTTTTCAGAAATGCATTAAAAATTCTTTCCGAGCTGGCTGGTCGTGACATATCATTTTTTGTTCCTAAATGGTGGAGGTTAAAGTCTCCTACTATCACTTGCGGCAATAGTGCATTTGCGTGTAGAATTTATTTTATTAAAGTTATGGTATTTTTTGTAACCTCCAGCTTTTTCTGGCCAGATGCATTTAGGTATATGTTTATAACTAGGATTACAGCACGTATGTGTTTGTCCATGCATCCCTCTATTAGGAGCGCCTGTAGCACTTCTGACTTCATTTGGATCCTTTTTAATTTTATTTGTTTTAGATGTGTTACGTAAATCGATATTCCTCCTGATGGTCTACCAAACCGATTGTATTTAGTTGCCAATGTGTGAAAACCGGCAAAGCCTTCGAGGTGGACATGCTCTTTGGCCCAGGTCTCTTGTAGACATACTATGTCCGCCTCTTGCAGTGACTTAATTACGGTTTCGTATTTGAGTGCTTTACGTATTCCTGCCACGTTCCATGAAATTATTTTAAAGTTAAAAGGTGATTTCTGATTCATGTAGGGTAGAATTGCGATTTCCGAAAAAGTGGGTTTGGCAGTGGGCCATCCTTGTCGATTCCGTGGGGTATCTGGTAGGGCTGCCTGCTCATCAGGAATAAAAAGAGCCGAGTTGTGATTCTCGGTCTGTCCTGCTAAATTGGTTGTTCCATTGGATATTCGGTGGCCCGTCATCTGTTACTGTCCTGCTTATATTTTTATCTTCCTGTCTGCTTACTAGTATGGTTAGTTTTTTATAGTTTTTATCTGAGTGTATATTTGTTGTACCTCACAGTATCCCCTGTGGGTACTGTCTATTTGTTGTTATGTAGTTTAAATTTGCAGGCTCTAGGAGGATTGATGGATATTTTTCTTTTTCCGGTGCGGTTACCACGATCCCCCAGTCTCTAAAAATATCTTTAGCGCTAAGGACTGCTTCAAACGTATGATGGTTTGACCAGGTCACTACAGTGTCTTCTTTGCAAATGTCACCCTCTTTTGGTTCGAACTGAACATAAATTATGTCTTTACTCTTTATGTGAGTCAACGAAGGTATATGTCGAAGGAGCCTTAATAAATTCCCCCTGTTTAATGTATCGTGTCTACCCTTTGATTTATACTGTGGTTTAAAAATTGTTTTGCACGTATTTTTGGTTTGGGCTGAAGTTGTTGTTGTACTGGACCGGGGTTCTGTGTGTAGAATTTCTTTACAGAGCGTCTCTCCTAGTGTATTTTCGAGGTCAATGTGCACAGTGTTTTGGTGTTTTGATGCCTCTCCTGTTATACCATTAAGTGATCCACATTCATTTTTTTCCGTAACCGTTTAATTTACTGTTTGTACCATGTTCTTTGCTATTCCACCTTTTTCGGTGGGAATTGATTCCTGTCCCATGGTATTAGTGGTATGTGCGTCATCACCCAGAGATTTATTTTGTTGTTGGCTCTTAATGAATATTGGATATAATTTATTTGATGGTTGCTTTTCCTGGATTAACGGATCATTACTTGTAGGTTCTGGGGGGACGTATGTAGATTTCCCCCAGCTCCTTCTGATTTGTATGAACTTTTGGCGCTTTAACTGTTTTTTTTGCTTTTTCTTCATACGTCGCGACATATTCTGATTAGTAATGCCAGTTGAATTTTCCTGATTCTTTTTCTTGTCTGGTGTGCTGCTAATTTTCACCAATTGGGAGGTAATTAATGGTTCCGTTTTTATGTTTATGTTACAGTTTATACCATCCTTTTTCGATGCTTTTTCATTGGTAAGTTGCTCTATTGTCATAGATCTTCTGTTGCCGACTATTTGAGATGATTGCGTCTTTAAATTCTCAATAAGGGTGGAAAGCACTTCTGGGATAGATGCCAGTTTGTCAATAGTTGGCCCACAGGCACATTCTGTATTTAGAGTGGTTGCGTATGCTTGAGCTCGTGTTATCAACCGATTTAAATCCGCCCGTTTTTGATCGATACCCGAGATTGTTGTTGCCATGATGTTGAGCAAGTCCACTTGGACGTCCATCTTGTTTGATTGATAGTTCAGGGCCTCAAGTGTCAGTTGAGATGTCTTAAAGAATATGTCCCATATTGCTCCGGAGTCTGTGATTGCTACTGGTAATATACTGTCAATAATATTACCATTAGGCATGGGCGGAAAATCCGTTCCGCTTGCGGATTTTGCGGATTTTCGGGAAATCCGCAATCCGCGAGATTTGCGAATCTCCCGCAAAATCCGCAAATCCGCGAGCAGTGGATTTTGCTCTCACTGCTCGCACTGTTCGCGTGAGTTTGCGTGAGTTCGCGCCCCGCGAATAAGTGCAAAATTGCAGAAATACGATTTTAGCAAAACTGAAAGTAACTACTTACCAGGTTCAAAAGTTCAGGCTCATCATTAGTAGCCATTTCCTGTAGTGCTTCCTGAGGGGCCCCTCCAGAGTTCAGTTGCCAGTTGAAACTATTATGTGACCCTGCTCTGAACCTCAGAATAGTTACACATATGCCACAAAGGTCCTGAATTACAGCTAAGGGAGACAAGCAGGAGCCAGGCTGGAAGTTAAAATCCATTAATCAGCCCCTAATTCATTATTGTCAGTTGGGGCAGGGCAGGTGTTGTAACTAATTTTGCAACAATGAAAGCACTTAGCAAGTGCAAAAGATCACTAATCAGGGCGCACTAAGGAAGCAGGTGCCAGCTAAAAAAATATTCTGTGACACATTAATCAGCCCCAAATTAATTCAGGTCACTTGAGGCAGGGCAGGTGTGCTTTGCTTTGCCGAAAATAATGTACACTGGACAACCAGAGGGTGTGGTGATGAAACAGAGGGTGGCATGGGTGGGCCAGAGGGTGGCATGAGTAGTCAGAGAGTGGCAGTGGTGACAGAGAGTGGCAGTGATGAAGAAGAGTGTCCCAAACAGGCTGGACACGTAGAAACAACAAGTTCGCGAAACTTGCGACCCGACAGGTAAGTTCGCAATTTGCGAAAGTGTACAAAACCCTCGCGAACTGGCAGAAACACGGGCGAACACAAAAAAAAAAATCCGCAAATTCGCGGAAATTCGTGGATTTTGCGGATTGCGAATCCGCAAATCCGCAAAATTCGCGAACGCGAGATCCGCAAAATTCGCTCATGCTTAATTACCATGGTCGTCCCTTGCAGAGGTCTTATTGGACGACGATTCAGTATTAACTATTAGTTGATTATGCGTGTGACCTTTGCTATATGGGACTGTGTGTTCCGGTGTTTGAGCCAACCTACTGTGGTTTGCGACTCCCTCTCCACCTTGATTTTTTTCTCCTGGATCCTCGTGGATCATGCTGTTTTGCAAACTAGCCGATGGTGCTATGTGGGTCAGTGTTTGGATTTTACTATCAATTTGACTTGTTTCCACATATTGATACGCATGTGGAGTGAGGTTTGAGACATGCTTGTTAATTTTTACATGTACTTCAATCGGTTGAGGGGCCCCCATCCTCTCGAGTTGCTCTTGCGGGTTTAGTGACATTTGTTTAACCGGGGGTACCACAGAGAATGTGTCCTGATATGCTGAGTGGTCCCCGTTCATCAAGAGATCCTGGTCCTTAATGGAACCCCACGATTGGTTCATTTGTTCTTTGCTTTCTTGGTCCTGCTGGGACCCGATTTGAGTTTGATTTGTGGGCCCTATCTTAATTTGTTCGGATTTTACAATCGTGTTCCCTATATGAATAAGCGGTGGGATTGGGGATAGTAGCCCATGACTCTGCCCTACCTTCTCATCCAGATGAAATAACATTGTGTCCACTGGGTCTTTTAAAAAAATGAATTAACTTGGTATGCTACTTAATTTAGCAAACATTTTGTAGACTGTTGAGATTAGGGGCTGCACTACGCCCTCTGGTTTTGCTTTATTATTTATCACGGTTCTACCTTGTAATTTCTTTTTCCTTTTTGTTGATGAAAGTGTTGTTCTCTCTCTCCCTGACCTCATAGTGTCTATAGTATGTTGTATGCTATTATGTTGAGTTTAAGCTCTAATTATTCTTATTTCGTTCTTTTACTTCTTATTTAGTGCCAATTGGTTAATCGTTTGATTGTGCCTTGAACTCTATATTTGTGGCAGTCCTGCTGCTAGCATGTGGTTTATTTGGGATTGTGGTATTTTTTGGTATTTTTACTCCTTTTTGTTTTGTTTTCCCCTTTTTCACTTGCAGTGCCTCCAGGAATAGTAGAAAAATGCTAGCTCCAACTCTAACTCCAAATCCAAAGAGCAACAGAATTTGCAGGCCCACGTCAGTTGACACACAAGAAACTCACCAGCCGCTGGTCGGACGCTGCTCTTCCGTCTTCACTCGGCTGTGGTTTCCAATGTTTTCCAGTGAGCTCTCCGGTTCCCTCAATTGCAGTCCCTGGGTCGCTGCCAGCCGCCACAGCCCCACTGCAGCCTTTCACAACCTTCCTCGCTGCTCTAATGCAGCCTTTATATGAAAAATCAGCCTCTGTGAATCCTGCCTCAGTCACAGCCTCAGTCCGCAGCCCCGGTGCGATACACAGTTCCCTGCTGTGGCTCTGAGATGGCTCTGAGACGGCTCCCGATTATGTCACTGATTATGCAACTGTAATGCTACAGGCTGGGCAGACGGGCAGACGGGCTGGCCGCGCTCCGGGGGTTTTCCCCCGCCGGCCGCTTAACTGATGCGGACCGCACCCTTTCCTCAGTGATTTATCGGCTGATTAGCGGGTCGCCGGCGGTGTCCCGGTTCTCTGCTCCTGCCACCGCTGCTGCATACGTCGGGTAGCGTCGGGAGTCGGGAGTCAAATGTCTCTCCCCCGACTGCAATAAGATCAACTGGAGGGCAGCAATACCCCCCGCGATGCAGGGGGGGGTCACGACTTCTTTTCTTCATCTCTTCGCGTCTTCTCCTGTTTCTCCTGTTTCGCGCCGTCGGCGAGTCGGCGTACTGCAAACTGTGGACTGCCCTGGGACATTGGGCGCCAGGGGGTATGTTTGCAGAGAGGTGGAG
>NW_028240818.1:0-57269 GCF_964263255.1 Lissotriton vulgaris | reverse complement strand
TCTTGAACTGTTCAGACACATATTTTCTGGTACCACGGGACGTACGCAAAACCAGCAAGATTTTAAAAAAACCATTTATAATTGTATATATATATATAAATATATATATATATATTTTTATAAATATATATATTCATATATATATTTACTTTTTTATTTGTTTATAAATGTGTGTGTATATATATATATATATATATACATTTATATATACATTATAAATTTTATATTTGAGGTAAGGGATTTACTAATAGTATATATAAATGTATGTAGTGATAAGTGGTTTAATTTTACCCGCATATGAATACCTATGTGGGAGACTGAGTGTGTGAGTGGCTGTATGAGTGAGTGAGTGGATATGTAAGTGGCTGTTTGGGTGATTGACTGCATGTGTATTTGGCTGTATGTGTGAGTGAGTTGGTGTTTGAATGCCTGTATGAGTGTGTGGGTAAGTGACTGCATTTGTGGTTAAGTGTGTGGGTGTCTGAGTAGCTATATGGGTGAGTGATTGGGTATGTGGGTGCCTGTATGTATGAGTGAGTGGCACTGTGAGTGGATAATGGGTAAGTGAAGGGCTGTGTGAGTGAGTATATGGGTGAGTGAGTTACTGTGTAAGTAGCTATATGGGAGACTGGGTGTGTGAGTGGGTGTATGGGTGAGTGAGTAATGTGTAAGTGGCTGTATGGGTGATTGAGTGCCTATTTGAGTGACTGTAAGTGTGAGTGAGTTAATTTGTGAGTGCCTGTATGAGTGTGTGTGTGAGTGACTATATTCATGAGTGACTTTGTGTGTGTGTAACTGTATTGGTGAGTGATTGGGTGCATGAGTGGCTATATGGGTGAGTGAGTGTGTGAGTGGGTGTATGGGTGAGTGTGTGAGTGGGTGTATGGGTGAGTGTGTGAGTGGGTGTATGGGTGAGTGTGTATGTGAGTTTGACTGAGTGGGCATGTGTGCTGCTGTATGAGTGTAACAGTGGCTGTATGGTTAAGAGAGTAGGTGTATCAGTGTATGTATTGGTGACTAATTAGCTGTGTGACTGGCTTTATGGATGAGTGAGTGGGTGTGTGGGTGGTTGTATATAAGTGTAGGTGTAGCAGGTGGAGTTGCTTTACGCGGAGTACCACAGAGTTGGCTAAAACGCGGAATGGAGCTCTGTGGAGCTCCATTCCACGCCTCCCACCCTGCAATAAATATTTTCTAAATGCATTCTACAATTAATGTCAAATAAAATCGCGTCCTGGCTGTCCCTCCTCCTCCTCACCGTAATTCATGGTAGGACTGCGCATATGCGCTAATGCGCAGTCCTACCATGACGTATGTCTAACATAGGAGATTATGGCGAGGAGGAGGAGGGCAGCCCGGGACGCCGCAATAAGGTAAGTGCGGTTTTACTTGACATTATTTGTAGATTGCATTTAGAAAATATTTATTGCGTGGGTGGGAGGCGGGTGGGTCCGGGGCTGAACACCTCTCCGCTGTGGAGTCGTAAGTTTTGCAGGAACTTCAAGTTATCTGTGGAAGTTCAGTGCCTGGGGTTACTTGTTTGGTTCTGTGAATGTGTGTGTGTGTGGCTGTATGGATCTTTAAGTGGCTATGTGAGTGGCTGTATGGGTATGTGAATGGGTGTGTTAATGCCTGAGAGGGTCTGTGAATGGGTGCATGAGGGTTTGAGTGGATCTGTGAATGAGTATGTGAGTCAGTCTCTGACTGGGTGTGTGAGTAGCTGTATAGGTAAGTGAGTGGGTGTATCATTGACTGTAGGAGTGAGTAAGTGAGTGGGCGTGTCAGTGGATATCCCTTTGTGTGGCTGGATGTGTGAGTGACTGTATGGCGTAGCTGGGTTTCTCAGTAGCTGTATCATTCTCAGCCTTGTACCTTTAGAATGAAAGTGTGTTCAACAACAGAGAAATAACTAATTAGTAAAGACCATACTCCAATAGATGGTGCCATTCATCCATATAAAAAGAAAAAATCTAAATTATCAATTAGTGTTACAATTTACAAAATGACACAATAGACTTTTAATTTCTGAAATGCATAAGTTAATATTGTACAGAAAGCAAAAGACATTTCTTATGTTTAAATAGTATATTTCATTACATTAAAACATTTAGGGGCCGATCAGGATAGCGGTTTTTCCGCATCCTCGGGGCCGGCGGAAGCCACCGCCGGCCCCGAGGATGCGGAAAAACCGCAGCGGACTGACCAAGGACCCACCGCCACATTAGGATGGCTGGTGGGTCCTGGTTTCCGTCCGCAGCTTTTCCGCCGCGGTTGGCTTACAACCGCGGCGGAAAAGCTCTAATATGGTGACGGTGTCTCTCAGACACCGTCCACCATATTAGGATGGGCAGTGAATTATGCTTTTCCGCGGCGCGTTTCCCGCCGTGGAAAAGCATACGGAACTTCACTGCGGGGGCCCGTTGCGGGCCCCCTAGGTGAAGGGGGGGGTGGGGGGTGCACATGGGGGGTACCTATGGTACCCCCCTGCATTTGCATGCAGAAAGCGGCAGGCACCGCACGGTGCCTGCCTCTTTCTGCATGCAAAAGCAATGCGTGCATTTTTAACATTGCCGCGGGTGCAGCTTGAAGCTGCACCCGCCGCAATGTTAAAAATAGAGGATGTGACCGCCAGGGTGGCGGTCACATCCTAATTGCACAGGAGGGAACTCCGCATGCCCATGCGGAGGTTCCCTCCTGCTCTGGGGTCGCGGACGGACGCAAGTCCGTCCGCGATCCTGATCGGCCCCAATATTTTCTCTTTTTTACTATTCCCAGCGTTTATACTTATACACCATCAATGATGTAATGTATAAAGATGTATCCTTGTACAGTGGGGAAAAACAATCATATAGATTGTAGAAAAAAACTGCACAGTATGTCACTCCAAATAAGTGACACTGCATTGCACTCGCTACAATTATTTAATCGTTTTACCTATAGTTACTCATAATCTAAACAAGCATATGTTAGAAATAACTCATTTAATATTAAGAATGGTACAATATTACTGAGTGATATAAAGGACGCTGTAATATGGAGACTACTATTTTAATGGAAATCCTCCTGTTGAGCATTTGGGGTAAATTGTACTGATCTCACAAGGTCTTAAAAGCCTGAAGCAGAATGTGTGACAGTCCTGTCACTACATAAGCACTGCAGCAAAGCATATAGTGCAAAACATAACCTCTTTTTGATTTCTGTTTAATTGCACTTACAAGATGATGTAATTGAAAGAGTACATTGAGAACAAGATTTTCTAAGTAGTTGTCACCAGAAGGGTTTGACAATTGGTAACCCAAAATATCTCTTTCATAGTCAGGTTTCCTTCTTTGCGTTCCTTTCAACAACATCAGCACAATCCTTTGTAAGTTTACATTTTGGACAGAAAATCCATTTTTCATAAATGGGATAATGTCCTATATGAGGAACATTTACACTTCTTAACTGATTGTAATCATGAGCACAGCTTCAGTACTCACTTTGCTGTCATCAAAAGCAACCAAATACAAACTAGGCAATGTTGTAACTCGAGATAATACTATATATGCCATACCTTCTTTAAACACAGTACTACCAACATTAATAAATTCTGCATGTTTACTTAACACCTTAGCTGCGTGTAAACATTTCTCCCCAGTGCTGCGCTGTCCATTAGAACTAGTGCTGAATGGACGTTCAATGGTCGTGCGCAGCACTGGGGAGGTAGCGCTGCTGACGACCATTGGCCGTCAGCAGCACTTAAGGGGTTAAACATTGAGATTTATAAATTGTCACAACGTGTGCTAGAGAAACTGGAAACTGCTTCCAACAAACAGAAAAATCTTTTGCAAGCACAAAACATTCAATGCATCCTCCAACCTGCTTGATGCCATCAAACACGCTTTATTGCTAAGTATTCAACCTCATTCCTATTTGAAAAGGTAATGAATTCAATGACTTTATCCATGGCACCATTTACTAATCCTTCCTCAACATGTACATTTCTACCCCAAATTACTTTACAATTTTTGCAAACAATTAAACACTTCTCTAATCCCTCAATTCTGGATACAATGAATCCAGTTTTGCTTGTAGTTTTTAGGTCTCGCTGAGTCAGCGCGCATACGCTGCTCGGAGAGACATTTAGTAGAGGCTTTTGGAAGTGCTCCCAAAGCGGCCACCAGCTTGCTAGAACGAGCGCAGGCGCGCGCGACGTGCACAGCACTTTTTCACGTCAGGCGCGCATCACTCGCGTTTTTTTTTTAGTTTGCGGCCGCGCAGCCAATGCTTGTTTTTTTAATCATTGGCCACGCGCGAACACAACACCCGCTACTCCCCCTCCCCAACCTCACACATGGCCAATGCTTGTGTTCTGAATGCTACTGCTATGCCAAACCATGCCTTGACATTTTCTTTTCAAACAAATCTTTATTTCTTTTCATTGACTGAACTATGTTTCGTTGTTTCAGACACAACTAAGCCAGATACTCCATTTATGATTTTGTTGCACCACCTTGTGGTTCTTTTGAGTACTCTGCGCAGTGTACAAAGGTGGAAAGACAGTATGATCACCTCTAATTTTACATTAAAGGCATATGTTAAATGGATTTTGTGAAAGAAACAGTGTGACTTATAAAAACATCTCTCACGTGTAAGAATAACTCATTAGCCTCAACATGGTGATATGAGCGTACATGATCAAACTTGCCATTTTATAAAATATATAACTGTTGCTGTCTGTGTCCTATTCAGAAACATAATAGTGTTCATTTTCCACAGATTTTGAGCGCTTGTGCCACAGTGGTGCTTGCCACTTCATACTGGTTACACTCGAATAATCTTGCTAATTTTTTTGCAGTTTTAGGCTCTCTTGACACAGTAGTACACATGGTTGGTGCGGTGCTATCACGGGCATAATAGTGGCATTTTCTTAATATTATTGCATTCTTGCCATAGTGCTCAGAGCTGGTGTAATGCTTGCACTAGAATAAAACTGGTAGATCTTGGGATTTTCAAAAACACTATTACTACTGCAGTCTGAGCCTTCTTTCTGTAAGATTGGTCTGCATACACTCTTGTACACACCCATTCACTCACCCATCCATACCTGCACTCACCTATTCAGCTATTCATCCTAAAATAACAGTTGATTCGTTCTCCCAATCATACACTGGCCCATCCTCATGAGCATACACATGAATTCTCTAATGAATGCAGATGCACCGTCCTGTAACAAGCCAAATCTCATGGTTTTGCCAATGCTTGTTTTACAAAAATAGCGAGCCATTTGTTAATACATCGAATTCGTGTGACTGCAGTTGTGTATCTTTTGTGACTTGCATGTCACGTGTGCGTGTGTGTGTCTCAGCACACGTGTATGTGTACCTGCGAATCCCAGCGTGTTCTTGCTTATGCGTAGCTGTCATTTCTGGTGTGTAGCTGTGCTTCTGTGACATCACCATGGCATTTGTTTGTGTGTCTGTGATCCCCTGTATGTATCCGCAGTGTTTTCATGACTCACTGTGTGGTTTTGTGTGTCTATGATTTCGTGTTTAGATGTGTTATTCTCTGGGTAGCAGCGTGTCTAATGTATCGGCCTGTGTGCTTGTGTGTGTTTGCAGTTGTATGGCCGTGCCTTCCTGATTAATGCTAGCTGCCTGTCGTCCGGTAGTTTAATGCCACATCTCCTCCCTTGTGTAATAAAATATTTGTAAGGCTCCTCAAAATGTCATGTTTTCACAATACGCACACGATTGTCAGCCCTAATATTATTAACAATGTAAACATTGCAGTAATGTTCGATTATCCATCAAACACGTCATTGCATGCTACGGGCAGCTTGGGCTCCCTGTAGTCCACAGTATCCACAGGGAGATTCTGCATCAGAAATCAGGCATGGACTTCGGGGTTACTTGGATCATTTCCCCCCCCCAAACATACATTACAGAACAGCAGTGGACAATACTTACCTCACTTTTACAATCAAATTACATCCACACACTAAATACAAAAAAAGTTTTTTGCTCAGTCAATGACTTCTGGCTGTTTGCCCTTCCACGAATCCATCAGTGAAAAACTAAGGCAGACTCATGGATTCTGCTCTGTCACACTACAACCCCCCACGTTCGCAAGGTAGAGGGAAGCGCTTTTGTCAACCACACGTAAATGAGTTGGCAGAAATGCTTCTCTGTCCTTGCATAGGACCTTAGGAACATTCACTCTCTGTACATCAGCTCTATGCTAAATCACTAGCCCTTCTAGTTGTCTCTTAAAATAAAATGAGTTTTCAAACCAACTACCATCTCAGTATTCTGTATGTATGTGGACTGGAGCTGACATTTTACAACTTCCGGTATGATTTCTTCAGGCATACCCAAAACAAGGCTTTGCATTACTGCAGCTCGGTCAATTTAATATTCACTTCACCCAAACGCCTCTCCTCAACACTACTTCTTCCCCCACACCTGTCCAGCTTACCCCACCTCTTTGCATCTTCTCCCCAACATGTTTCTGCACCCTGCTTTTTTCCACCGCCTTTGGTCTAGACCCCTACCAGCATCCCCCTTCTTCTTTTTTTGTTCAGTACTACATACATCTTCTTTGGCCCAACATACACCGACCACCTATCCTATCTCCAAAGTCTTCTACGAACCACCCCTATCACTCTCGTTTCACTATCTCTTCACTAGCCGGAGGCTTTTTCTTGGTCCTTTTGTTCAGTGTTGCCCCTTCCTGCCCACTCTCCCCTTCAGTGCCCCCACCCTGAGTGGTGCTCTGCCCCCTCCCCGCCTCTCACTACAGTTTAAAACCTCATCTCCAGGGGGCATTATCGCGTCGCTCAGATGTCACAAACCATACATTTTGCTATCTTTGAGAGGTCGGAAAACTGTTGGCCAGATAGCTGCTGCATGAAAAATAAGCCCAACTCCAGCTGAAATATATCATCAAACAAACCCCTGCCGATTGAACGACGACAACATCTTCATGCGTTCAATGTTGTAATAAGAAGACTTTTGAATTGAGAGGCTTAGTCTCGTTTAATATGCAAATTGCTGTTTTAAGTCTATTAACTTTGTTTGATTTCGCTTGTTATGTTACTTTTTGTGTCGAATCTGCCGATTTCCTTTGCTTTCTGGAACTTTCTGAGCCGAGGGCAAACATAGCAAGGCAGAGACACTGTTCAATTGAGGTAAGTTTTGTTTCTTTTGTTTGACTTTTGTTTTTTTTGGTACAGTATATCTTTTTTCAATGATTTTTAAAATATAATGTCCACGTGTTTAGGATCTCTAGCAATTTTCTTTTAGTTTTTTTGATGTTTCATTCACGGACAGTAGCAGATATGACAGACGATGCATTTACACACAGTTAAGTGTTATTTATAAAATATATTACGAAAGTGCTTATTGTATGCCTTGTATATAGTTTTGCAATTGGATTATTATACTTTAGTATTTGTGACAAGCATGGAGAATCACGACGCGCGCACTTAGGACCCGGCCTCTCCGGACCCCGCCCTGCTCCTGGTCTCTGGTGATTGGGCAGGCGGATGGCCGAATCGGCGTCCGACTGACCCATTTCCACACTGGCGATATCGCGTGACCCGAGGGTCAGGGGGTGGAGACTTTGGGCCTATTTAGGGTCAACTCCCTGTGTCTGGGGTCTCTGTTCTCGCTATCACTCCTGGATTCCTGACTGCACGCTGGCTCCTGGCCATTCTCGAGACCCAGGCCGGCTCTCCGAAATTCTAGAAGCAGAAGGACTGAGCATCGTTTGTGTAGCCAAGTAAGGGGTCGAGTCCCTCGGGGGGCCTCGTGGGCAGCCGTGAGTCACGGTGGGTGCAGGGAAGGGATTGGAGTGTCGCTGCCTTACGGGGCTTACGGCTGTGTGCGGGGGTCTTCGTGGTGCGGGCTCCTGCCGGGCGGCGTGAACGGTGCTTAGGAGTGTGGGAACAGGGAACTCAGGGCACGTTAGGTGCTAGAGCGAGGCAGTGCGAAGCGCGCAATAGTTAGAATGGCGCCAAAAAAGGGTGGACAAAAGCGAAAGGACTCTGAACCTGAATTAGCACAGATCATGAATATGCTGCTAAAAAAGTTGAGCAAGGAGACCCCCGATAGCGGGGACGAGAGTGATTCTTCCCGGGGGGAGCAGCCAGAAGTAGTAGAGCGGCCGCGCAGGGGGGTGCGACCGAAGGCTGCTTGTCCGCCATTGAAGAAGAAGGCCAAGGCGCAGCCAAAAAGGAAAGGGACGAAGAGTAGGCCTAGCCCTGCCGGGGGGAAACAGGACAAGGGATCAGTAGGTCCCGTCCCCACACCTCCTTTAGATGCAGAGCGGGTTCTTTCTTCTGATCCTGAACCGGGTGTGGTCACACCAGTAGACCCAGTGGGGTCAGTCTTGTCTGAGATTAGGGAGGCGCTGAGGGCGTTGGCTCCGGGAGGCGCAGTACCATTAGTCACGGTCCCTCCGGCACCACTCCCACCGCAGCCGGTGGCCGCAGTGGCAGCCGCTGGTGATCCGTTGGATAGCTTGCTGGTGTCAGTTTCCACTCTAGTGGGCCAATTATCAGCCCCAGAAAGGGTATTAGAGAAAGGGAGCGCTGGGGTGGCAGCACCGTGGGTGCCCCCGCAGGTCACAGAACAGGGCACATTGCAAGATATTCAGAGGCAGTTGGCGCTGTTAGTCGAGTCGCGCAAAGCGTTGCCCAGTGTAGCAATTGGAGCACAGCCCCCCACGACAGCGATAGCGGTGCCACCTACAGGAGGTAAGCCTGGTGACACCACGCTAAGGAGCAGCGAGGTGGGAACTAGTCAAGGGAACGTGTTGTCTCAGTCAGGGATGTTGGCTACGCATGTGAGCACGGAAATGCGAGAGAAGATTTAGAGAGGTGGCTACGTAGATATATTCTCCCTTATCAGGCCGAAGAGGCGAGAGGAGGATTACAAAGACAGGGATGGGAAAGATCACTCTCTCCGAGACCGGAGACCTAGGATAGAGGAGACTAAAACCAACTGGTTGTTCGGCTTTCACGTCTATGTTACGGTGTTGTAGGAAAAAAGCCCAGAGTTGGCAATTCCGCTGGTGTTTTATACTAATAAGATTGTGAAGGCGCATGCCACTCAAGGCGGTTCTTCCTGGCTGACATACGATAGGGAGTTTCGCTGGGCGAAGGAAGAAAACCCCTCCATTTGTTGGGATCAGGTTGAGGTCAATGCTTGGTTAGAGAGCGTAAGCAATAGGGAACACCCGGCTAGGCAGCCCTTTCGGACTTCCCAGGGAGGGCCGGGCGAGAAGAAAGGTACATGCTGGTCATTCAATGGTAAAGGGTGCACATGGCCCCCTGGGCAGTGCAAGTTAAAGCATGCCTGCGCTTACTGCGGTCACCAGTCCCATCCTGAATCTAAATGCAATAAGAAAGCCAAAGAACGGGGGGGCAACGCCCCTAAGGATATCAAGCCTCCCCAAATCTAATCTGGCTACTCCTGTCGACATTGAGAAACTAATCTTTTGGCTGGGTAGTTATCCGGATAGGGCAGCTGCCAGAATGTTGTTTGAAGGTTTTTCCAGCGGTTTTCGTATACCAGCATCGCATGTCCCTCCTATTACTCAGTGTAGGAACCAAGTTTCAGCAAGAACCCATCCCGCGGTAGTGGCCACAAAGGTAGAGAAAGAGCGGGCTTTAGGCCGAGTAGCTGGCCCATTCCCGGACCCTCCCTGGGAGAACTTTGTCTGCTCCCCTTTAGGAGTGGTGCCCAAAAAAGAACCGGTCAGTTCAGAATGATCCATAACTTATCCGCACCAAAAGGTGCATCGGTCAACGATGCCATCGACCCGGCAGAGTGCTCAGTGAAGTACTCATCCTTTGATGCCGCTGTTCAGAAAGTGAGGGAGCTAGGCCGAGGGGCGTTGCTGGCAAAAACCGATATTGAGTCAGCGTTCCGCTTGTTACCGGTACACCCTGAGGATTACCATTTGTTAGGCTTTCAGGTCCAACAGCAATTTTACTACGACAGATGTATGCCTATGGGTTGTGCGGTCTCCTGCAAATACTTTGAGACCTTTAGCTCCATGCTGCAATGGGTGTTTTCGCAAAAGTCAGGATGTACGGATGTGGTGCATTACTTAGACGATTTCATGGTAATGGGCCCGCATCGTCGGATGCCTGCGTATTGGCCCTAAGCCAGCTGGTGGCGATGTTAAAGGAATTTGGGGTGCCGCTGGCACCGAGCAAGACAGTCGGCCCTGACACGTGCATGTCCTTCCTGGGCATTGAAATTGACACAGTATAGCGGGTGAATGTAGATTGCCAATGGATAAAGTAAATGCTTTTTCCCTAGCCATTGAGGTAGCATTGGCGTGTCAAAAGGTGACATTGCACCAGTTACAAGTGCTTGTGGGGCAGTTGAACTTTGCTTTGCGGATCATGCCCATGGGACTCCCTTTCTCGAGGTCTATAGCCAGAGCGATGGTGGGTCTTACCCAGAAGCATCACCGGGTGAGGTTAAAAGCAGGGATGAAGGAGGACCTCAAGGTGTGGCGGGATTTCCTGGCAGATTTCAACGGGCGGGTAGTGTGGCCCGCGCCACCGGTGTCCAGTAAGGAGTTAGGATTATACACCGATTCAGCTGGTAGTGTTGGTTTTGGGGCAATCCTGGGCCCTGCCTGGTGTGGGGCGGTCTGGCCAGCGGAGTGGCACTTAGCAGGCTTGACTAAGAACTTAGCCTTTTTAGAGCTCTTTCCCATCTGGGTTGCAGTTACGCTGTGGGCAGAGCCCTTCAGGGACAGGGTCGTGACCTTCTGGTCGGATAACATGGCAGTGGTTCAGGTTATCAATCGGCAAGGGGCGACTTGCCCACACGTGCTGAGGTTGCTGAAGTTGTTGGTGTTGGCATGCTTGAAAATGAATTTGACTTTTAAAGCTGCGCATATACCTGGTGTTGATAACCATGCTGCTGACGCTTTGTCTCGTTCCAAGTTGCAGGACTTCCGGAGGTTCCACCCGCAGGCGGAAGAGCGCATGACGACGTTCCCTACGTCACTGTGGAAAATTGGAGCCCCGCTTTAGCGGGGCTGGTAGGTGCCGCTCTGAGTGATCGCACCAAACGCGCATATCAGTCGCAGTTTAATGTTTACAAAGCATTTGTTGAAAAGTCGGGTGGGGAGAGGGTCTTCTCAACTGAAACGATGTACGCCTTTTTACAGGTTCTGCGGGATCAGGGCAAAACAGTGTCCTACGCTAGGGCTTCCCTGGCAGCGATAGGCTTCTTTGCTAAATTGGCGGGGAGCGGGATCCTGGGGCTTCATTCTTGATCAGGAAGGCCTTAGCGGGATGGGCCCGATTAGACGGGACACGGCGGGACTGTCGTAGGCCGTTGGATCTCCCGACCTTGATTGATATTTTGGGGGTACTGCCTGTTATTTGCTTGTCTCCATTCGAGGGCATCATGCTGGGGGCGGCCTTCTGCCTGGCCTTTTACAGGGCCTTCCGCCTGGGTGAGATTGTGGGGGCTTCCAGAGTAGATCACGGGGGAGGGGGGGCCTGCAGCTCAAGGATATCTCCATTTCCCCGGGGGCCTAGTGGTGCGGTTGAGACGGTCCAAAACAGACCAAACAGGGAAGGGGGCCAACATCCATTTGCGGCCTGCCCCAGGGATAGCTGCCTGCCCCGCATCCCGTATGCAGGCGTACCTAGCCCGAAGCCCAGCAGGGGGGGGGTCGGCTCTTTTCATCCACGAAAACGGGGATTGTCTGTCTCAATACCAATTTAAGGCAGTCTTTGGGTTGGCCCTGGGGAACCTGGGATTGGGAGCAGCGGGCTATTCTTCTCATTCCTTTAGGATTGGCGCCGCAACTTTAGCGGCTGGGGCGGGTCTGCCTCCCATCATGGTGAAAGGTGTTGGTCGCTGGACCTCTGATTGCTACAAACGATATGTAAGGCCTGAATTATTGTGATGCATATGTGTTCAGTGTCTAACGATTCCATCTCTCTCCTTTTTGATTAGTATGCCCGCTTCCGTGGTATGGGTAATCGGGCACTCAACAATACAATACAATATGTTTTTATTGTTGAATTAATAAAAATCCTTACAATAAGAAAGGTAAGATTAACCAGGTTACATTATAAAAACAAGAAAATGACAATTTTAAAAAAGAGTTAAAACTAAAGCTCTACTCAAAACCCGCCCCTTCTTACAAGATAGGGATTTATAGAGTGGGCTGAGGGGCACTTGCAAAGAGGGTGGGGCAAAGCAATATGTAAAATGATCATTGGGAGGCCTGTAGCTGCTTTCTAATTTCCATCATAAATTTGAGACCCCGACAGGTCAGGATTGGAGATGAACCTCCCTGCCAGAAAATAACGGCCTGGCGACATGTTCTTATATTCAGGTTGTTCAATATGTCCCGTATAAAGCGTATAAAGCGTCTTCTAATCGGGCACTCTTTCGTGCATCGCGCGGTGGTGCGCTTGCAGCAAAGAGAGGTGGTGAAACCGGCCGCATTGGGCGAGACCGAATTCGTATGGCATGGCGTTGGAGGGATGCGGATCCGACACTTGAGGCGGATCGTCGAGGAGCTCAGGGCACGAGAGCATAAATCGCCGGATTGAATTATCCTGCATTTGGGAGGCAGGGGGCGCTTGGCTGTCAAGGAAGCCCTACTAGCAGAGTTTGCCTGGCTGGGACATATGCTCCCATCAACAAAACTAGTCTGGTCTGGCATGATATCGCGCAGGGCATGGGGCCCAGGAGTGCGTCCAAGATCTTTGAACGTCTCGGTGAGGCGATTGAACGGCGAACTAGCAAGGTTGTGCTCAGTGAAGGGCCGCTTGCGCTACCTCCAGCACCGGATGATTTCCGGAGAAGCAATGTACCACCAGGATGGGGTGCATTTGTCGGATTATGGAACTGATATGTTTATCCAAGAACTCTGGTCATTTATTATGAACGTAGGTGGGGAGGGTGTCAGACCTGTGGGCAGTAAATAGTGGCTAAACAAGATGGATGGGAGCCCGCATGCCAGGCTCTATGGGCCAGCTCTGAGGGGGGATATGGCAAGCTCTCCACTGGGAGGAAGTGACCACCGGCTGGGGAGGCTAAGGCGACAGATTTCGAGCCTCCCGGGTGACTCCGGGCAGCCTGGTGGTCGAGAGGTGGGCCCCGGTAATGGCGGACAAGGATAGAAGGGCGGGACCCACCACTCTAAGGGGCAGGTGCACGGCACTTGGCGTAGGATACCCAGTTGCGAGATGCGAACCAGATGGTGTTCCTCCCTTAGGGTTGGGAAGGTGATGGAGCTGATATGCTCATGGAGCTGATATGCTCATCGAGCTGATGTGCTCATAAATGTAGTTATGTTATAACTTGTGATTTTGATATGCATGTTATTGCTTGTCATGTTTATACAATGTGTGAATAAACATGGCCTTTTTAACCCCATCTGAATCTCTGGTGATTTCAAATGTGGGGTCTTGCATGTCTAGGGTTGTTGGGCGGCGGGGGCATATCTGGAGGGTACGGGTCCTATGATAAACAAGAATTTACCTTTTTCAGTGGGGCAACTTTTTGTTAGGGGTATGTATCATGGCGCATGTAGCATTGAGAATCAATGTAGCACTTTACTTTTGTAGGCATTACGTCGCAGCTTGTAGTAGAGGCACCTACTAGATGTGTTTTTATGTAGCGTTATTTTTCAAAAATAGATATTATTTAGCACTGATTCGGGTATTAAATCTTAATGCTATTTACACTACCGAACATATTTACAAAGAAAACCACACACACAACCAAACAACCACATACACAAACACACACACACACAAGCACACACACACACACAACCCTACACAAGCACACGCACACACACAATCACACACACAACCACACACAAACACAACTACACACACACACTGTCACACACACAACCACACAAACAACCACACACACAACCACACACAATAACACACAACCACAACCATACACACAACCACACCCAGCACACCCAAACACACATCCATACACACACCGATACCCACACCCACAACCGCACTCACAACCACACACACATACAACCACACCCACACACACCACCACACACACAACCACACACAACCATACACACAACCACAAACACAACCACACACACACAACCACACACAACCACAAACACACACAACTACACAAAAACAACCACGCACGCAACCACACACATACACACACACAACCACACACAACCACACCAAGCATTGGCATAGCCAATAGGTTTTGCCTTTGGGACCTTATAAGTGTTTAACCACGCAACAATTGATATGGTTGCACAAAGGATATTATGCTGCATAAATAAATACTTAGATGGTCCCAAAAGCGAGATCTATTGGCGATGCCACTGCTTGGTGTGGTTGTGTGTGTAGTTCATGCTATATAAAAAAAAAACAATTGCAATGCAACAGGTCTCACATTACTAAATCTCTTAATTGCTAGTGTTGGATTATTATTAGCAATGCCAACAGATCAAACTTTTATAATGCAAGACCTATTGCATTGCAAATGCTTGTTTATGAAGGTGTACTGTCACACCCTGGTGTTCCATTTTGTCTGTTGCTGTAAACTGTGAACTTTCTACAATTTTTGCAATTTTTCATAGATAGAGGCACACTCCTGAAGTGTAGGCATTAAGCACACTATAGATTTTCTTTCTTGAATAAAGGTGAACATTAGCTCTGCTGCTATTTTGTTTGTAGCAAACAGTCTTTCAGTAATTCAACTTTCTAGCTGATATTTTCTTTCTTTTGAGAAAATATCTACTCTAATATCCTTGAGAATTATTGCATATTCAACATCAGAATCTTGTCACATATTCATAAGTGTTCTTTATATTGGAAGATTAACTAAATGTTTACGATTCAAATACTTCCCCAAAAATCTCTATGGTAGTAGGACCACCATTGACAAGTGTCAGAAAGGGACATCATAATGGCTATGGTGGTGCCTGAGCAGGCACCACACCTGTTGTTGGACCAAAGGTCCAACAACAGGCTCCTTCAGCCCTTCGGAAGGGCCGGTCGTCCTGTATTGGACCGCATCATAATGCACCAGACAGACCGCTTGCTGAATGTCGGTGGGAGTGCCACTAAAGGCCTGTCGGTGGCGGTTCCACCAACATTTTGCAAACCTATCAGTACTAATATCTGTGCTCTGTTCTTCTACACCTGGACATAGTAACTCCCCATTTTCTCTAGACTCTACCTAAGGACCAGAGAATCAGAATTTAATATAATCGCAGACTTTTTCAACGTCAAATACAGTACCATACAAAAGCGCTTGGCTTAATTTTCTTAAACACAATGAGGAGGTATCACGTCTAACTAAATGTCACATCCTTGAGTGATGAATAGTCAACATTCAAAATTGGTGAACTGTGCTTCTGCACACATTCTTGGACAAACATGCCAATGAGTGTCCATGTAAATTAGTCAATGTCTCATTTTGTGTGGATCTAAACCTTGCAAAATAGCAATTTTTTGCTTCACACTTTTTACATGGAAAAGTTATTACTATATCAATTGATTGCTGGCAAACACTACAAATATTACTGCAGTCCCATATATAGAGGAGCATCTCGACTATTGTACCTCTGGAGCTTTCTCCTCCTCTACATTTCTAGGAACTATTTCCTCCTTTTGTAATGGGAGTACCATCTTTTACCTCATAACATTGGTCTTTCAACTACATGCAATAATGTGTTTTCTTGTAAGTAGCTTTCTTCATTAAAATAAGCCTCAGCACTAGATGTATGTTTCCATTCTCCTTTGAAAATTTGGCAAAAAATACTTTAATCAAATATCCTTTTTTAGGCTTTTTTTCTTCATAGACATCACTGTTTTATCCAGTGTTCTCATTCTATTTAGAATCAAGATACATAGTTTACGCTTCAAGGCAAATGCTTTAGCTACTGCGTTGTCTATGTGTTCTTTTTTACTTTAATGATGCTGTTCTTCTTTTATACTGCTTTATATTTATTATAAAACTCTGAATTACCCTACTTCTAAACATTCTTCTTCTTATGGCTTTGAATAGTTTTTGCCTTGTTGTCTAATGAGCTATTTTATAAAAACATTTTCCACTTTCCACATCACTTGTTGTTTCCGAGTTTCTCGTAAAGCGCTCTTTTTATTAATAATAAAAATAATAATAAAATGGTTTATAAAGATCCTGGTTACTCCAAGCGGAGTGTCCTGTCGCCACTTAGGCTAATGCCAGTTCTGACTCTAAATAACAAGCTGGACTAACCTTTAGTTGTGGAAAGAGCCATGTCTTAAGTTTCTTAAAAAAAAAGACTACTTCAGACCCCTCATGCCTCAGATGTAAAGGCATGCTATTCCACAGTTTAGAGGCCAGCAGGCCAAAAGAGCAACCGCCCATGAAAGCTTTTTTCGCTCTGGGCACAGCAGTATGCAAGATACCAGCAGATCTCATGCTCCTGTTAGGTTGTTAAAACTGTATCAGTGGACATAAGTATCGAGGTCCTTTCCCATTCAAGATATTGTGGCAGATACGCATCGCTTTAAGAGGAACTCACGGGAAGCCAGTCTGAATTGGCAAGAGCTGTCCCAATCAGGGCCTACGTTGGGATATTAAGCAGTAGACGAGCCACTGTGTTCTGAACTCTCTGAAGTTTTGCCAATCTATCCTGTGAAGTTCCTAGATATAACACATTAAAAAGTAGTCTAGTCTGGACACGACCAGCACCTGGACTACTGATTTCCTGGTTGCCTCAGGGAGACAGCCTAGAACTTTGCTCAGAATTTTTTTGAATACTGAAGCAACTTCCCAACTAGGTAGGAAGCCTGACTATCAAAAGATATGTCAGCCTCAAACCAGAACCCCAGATTCTTAACTTTTTGCTTGGGGAGTTTATCCGACCCCAGGTGAAGGACCAAATAGATGGATGTTTCCCTATTAAGAGAACCTCAGTTTTTCCAGCATTTAGCTTGAGGCAACTCTGATCCATCCTCTACGCCAAATCTACCAGACAAGAGCTTAACCTAGCTTCAGATTATCCTAAATCCTGAGAGAGGGTAATAATAAGTTGCGTGTTACCAGTGTAAGATACAATGTTAAAGCTGTGATGATCGATGACTGCCGCAAGGAAATACATATAAAGATTGAACAATAGGGGGCTCGCCCTGCTGCAATAAGACTGCCTCTGACAAACATGGTGTTTGTACCACCTGAAAGGTATGACCTTGTGTAACGACCGGATTTTTGGACCAGATAGAATCAGCTCACCAGAGCACCACCAACCCAGGCGAAACGCAACCACCTCCCTCCTCAGGACCCATCTATCCAGGCACCTGGGTACCTACCTGAGGATGGGGAATTAGCAATATACAAGCTCATATCATCAGAAACACCACTAAATCTATAGGGATTACTAGGAATACTCACTGATTACTAAGGACGTCCATGCCCTACACCACACTCACACCTCATAGTCTCGCGGCAACTCAGACCCAGACTGTTCTACCCTGGGGCAGTTCTGATCATATACCATTACACACTGGCCGCAACCAGTGCTCACTCAAGCCACAATCTTGTGGGTATAAATACCAGTATCCCCCCTGGTACTCTCTCTATTTCATACATACACAAGCCACAATCCTGTGGGTATACACATCAGTTTCCCCCCTGATGCTCTCTATAATCTCCAAGCCACAATCTTGTGGGTATACACACTGACTACAATCAGTGCTCTCATTAACGCCGCTACACAACGACGATCACTTTCCTATGAATACCTTCAGCTCTCTCTCTCTATGTTGGGAAGTTTCTCTCACTATTCACTAGAGGTACAATAATATTATGGAATGGCCGAATTACACGGTGTACAACTTATCCTCCAGTTCAAGGGCTCCTCTCTCCCTAAATATTCAAGTACCACTTACCTGATCGGGGGTTGCTTCCGTTCGTGCAATGACACCTGACTAGAAGAAAAGGTTATCTTTACTGTAAAAACAAGAGGTACACACTGTATGCAAAAGTTATTACCTGATTTAAGCGCTCCTCCTTCCTTTTGATCCATCAGGTACTACTATACAGCATCTGGTTAGAAGAAAGGTTAGCTCTATCATAAGAATAACACATGCACACTGGTTCACTAAGAACTGGGGTTCCTTTATCTATCAGAACAACAATAGCAATATACCACTAAACTATAACATATAGCCTGCAAAGTAAAAGGGGAATAGACACATACACAGATCTGCGGGGTCTCTGTAAAGCTTTGTTACTATACCACATCCACATGTAACTGACAGGGACTGTAAATAGACTGCACACCGCTGAAAGGAAAAGGATTAGCAACACAATAGGGACAAGGTTAATGTTTAAATATAAAGGACAAATATCACCTGATTAGTATGAAGTCTTGCTCTAGCTGTCATCTGGGTTCCTCTCTCGTCTGTGCCTTAGCTCATCTCAGATACACGCATCTGCGCTGATCACTCTGCACTGGATTCCTCTCCCCCATGAACTCTCTCCACCTTCCAGCTTCAGCCTACTAGTTTCTGCTGCTCTGATAACCGTTCGCTCCACTAGCTTCTTCACTCTGTCTGATTATCTCAGTTCCAATGTCCAATTCACTCCAGCTGCTCCCACAGACTAATCCACGATATAACTTCAGTCTCTTCCAAAAGGCATCACTGCAGACTCCAGCTGATCACAACTCCTTCTGACAAGTAACTGCTTCTGACTGCTTCCTCCAGTTCCAAACATCATCTCACTTCTCTCTGTTCAAAACACCATCTGCTCACAACTGCTTCTGACTTCTCTCTCTGGTTCCAGCTCACTGACTGTCTGTCTGTCTTCTGTCTGTTCCAAGCATCTTCTTCTTTCTCTGGTTCCAACTGTCTCACTGACAAACTGACTAACTGACTTCTCTCTGTTCCAAGCATCGACTGTCTCTTCTCCTCTGCTCCAACTACTTCTGCTTCCAACTCCACTCCTTCTCCTTCTCCACTCCTTCTCCTTCTCACCTGAACTCCTTCTGAACTCAACTCTTTCTAACTGACTCCGCCTCTGCACTTCGCTAATATGGAATGCTCTCTCCTCATGGAAAGTTCCAGCCAGCAGCCTCCTCCCACCGATTCCATGTACCAGGCACCTTGCTCTAGACGCTCCCACAGTGACCAGCTGCTTGTTTCGTCTAGAGACCTGAGCCCAGAGAAACTTCCTGATTAGATTCAGCTCTGGCCGGTTCTCTCCAGTTCGCAAAGGGCGAACAACACCTCATAACTAAAACATCACCTTTACCCTGCAAGCATCTCAGTCTGCAGGGACAGAAAGCAAAATTGAGTCTCTCTAGTTCTGGGCCTTGTAGGCCTGAGAAGGATGAAATAACACTTAGCTCTGTCAGAGTACCTACACAAACCATACCAATATGTAATTTAAAGTCAGGACTACAGGATCCACCCTCTACTATAGGTAGGATGATGAAAGGACACATAATTATGTCAAAGCCAATAGGCAATAGATGGATTAGAGTCAAGAATAAGGGATCTATCATCATATTAAGCAGCTATCCTCTAGTTTATGCTTCTAGGTTCTGAAAAAGGCCTGAAAAGGACCAACACAAGGCAAGAATAGAGATTCAGGATGGTAGCAAGCTTAAAGTCACCATCACTCAGAAATAGAGCCGGAAATACGGTCACAACACTCCACCCTTGAATTTAACTTGCTAACATCCGTAAACAACAACAAACAAATAAACAAACATCAACATAATCTATCAAGAAAACCAAAAACCAAAAGACTCCCTAAAATAAATGACAACTTAAGGAAATACCACCTAAAACTTGATGTAGGGAATGTAAATCTGACAACTATTAGAAAACAAGTCAAAGCACCCTTGACCTGAATGTTGAAATGTAACTAAGATTGATTTAATAAACTAACCAAAGCACCCTTGAACTAAATGTGCCTCAACTTCTAGTGATAATTCAGGAAATCTATTGACGTAGGGACATGTTTGTGGAATGAAAACAACAAAGGGCCTAAATGAGGCCTACCTACTTCGGTCAACTTAAGAACTAAATGTGCCTCAACTTCTAGTGATAATTCATGAAATCTATTGATGTAGGGACATGTTTGTGGAATGAAAACCACAAAGGGCCTAAATGAGGCCTACCTACTTCGGTCAACTTAAGAAAAGATTTGGTAAAATCTGACAAATAAACATGACAAAGGGTCTTCAAGGTCTGGGCAACTATTACTAATAGATGTAGGACATAACCTGACTAAAAGACACACCTCCCAGGACAACTTAAAGTTTAGGGTGACCACGCTTGGAACTAATCCCACTGTTCTAATGAAGAGTTGATGGATCAATGTGAAAGTGTAATAACAGGAAAACAAGGACAACCCCATTCCTACAAAATAGCTGGTGTAGCACTATGCATATCAAGCAATAAATCAAAGAAATTTATCTAAGTGTGGTGTATATATTCTTCTAAAAGATCATAGACTTAAACTTGGGAAATTGAGTAATAGTAGACCATGCCAAAGGCAATAGGTAAAGGTCACAAGTCATCTAACTCAGGAAACAGTTTGCACCTAATCCCTCTGTATCAATCCATGGAACACATGTGTGCACCATCATTTAAAACATTGCTTTCTTACATTTGGAAAAACTGTTTTAGAGAAAACAAGAAAACTATGAAATAGGTGAAAGATAAACAAGTGTAAAGTCAATCTGTATCAATAATGAAATAGCGTAGCATACTAAAATCAAAATATCATGTATCACAGGGCATCAGATTATTAAAGCAGCTCAGTAATCACCCTATGACATACAAATAATATCATTTGCATATAGTAAAAGGAGTGATTGAACCAAAGGTCAAATTAATAAATGTGGCACTGCATCTTTTAAACTGGAAAATCAAAACCATGAACAGGACTGCGAATTTTTTTTTTAAGTGGGGCCTGTGTATGGTAACTGCAAAAGTGGCATAATGTCCATCTGAAATAAAAACATGGGAAAAAAATGCAAGACTCAAGAATGCAGGCCAAGGAATTACATTTCAGGTCAATGAATTTTTTTTTCAAAAATAGAACTATTGGCTTTATCAAGAAAACATTTTTTTCTTTAGTGGAGTCTAAGAATAGTATATGGGGTTTGAACCTGACTGCTGAGGCAGCTAACTGCAGATTGTAATGTAAATTGTCACTATAAAAAGTTCTCTTCTGTAGTTGGTTTCTCCTTAGGAAAACAGTTCATTCGTATAGGCCATGATCCTCCATCTTCATCTGTATCCTGTGCCAAGGAAGCACATCCTCCCAGCTGGTCATCCTGGTAAGTCCGCTTCTGGTCTGGGTCCAGGCTCGGGTTTTTTTGGGGGTAGGGGCACTCACTCCAAAAATAACAAAAACACATCACTCCAAAATAAGAAAGTCACACTCATACAGGGCCCCCACACGATAATAGCAATCTGAAACGAGAAACACGCATCATCAGTCTTGCAAAAACACATTTTCCATTCAAAAAGCACCCCAAGTGCTTTTTATTTTCGTAAGAAACCTCCTAATTCCTGAAAAGAACTCTTCTAAATCCAAGGAATGATTTAAACATTCTACCTATACCATATTCTTTAAATTTGTTTGGGTAAAATCTAATTTTGTCATACACAGCCAGAAGGGCTGGGGCCTAGCTACTCCTCACTCCTTTGAGAAACAGCCCATCCCTCCAGAAAGATGTCAGCGCTCAGAGTTTTGAATCAGCTCCAACCATGATAAGCAGGAGCCGAACTACACTGCGATGTAATATTGAATCACTGCCAAATGCTGATCTCATTGCAGGAGCAAAGCTCCGGCCAATTATTCTGTTCAAGCATCTCATATCTCTAGTCAGAGAAGCTTTTGAAATTACCTGCCTTTGCATTGTGCCCTCCCGGTTTCACTTTCCAGCCCCCCCACCATCTTGTTGTTGTGCTTTTCCCCTGGCCCGCCTCCACGTCCACGCCTACCAGCGGACCCTCCCACCCACGGATAGAGAGCTCACCTCCTCCCAGGACTGATTGTGACCGCCTGGACATCGTCCTGAACGGCCGCTCCCCTCGCTCCCTGCTCCCAGCCCAGTGCAGTGTCCACAGCTCACAGCTGAATCTGGTTTTGCCTGTGACTCGCCTGCAGAGTCTGGTATCGTTGTTCTAACCTGCTCAATTCGCTCTGTGCATTATCTAGTGGCAGCGCTTAGTAACTTATTTGTGCATTTAGTTTTGGCAGCGCTTTTAACCTGTAGTGCATTCATTTTAGACAGCTTGTCTTAAAATTGTCAGCGCTCTTACCGGGACTCTCTGTGTGAGCACGCTGGTACTTATTTGCATTTGAAATTACCTGCCTTTGCATTGTGCCCTCCCGGTTTCACTTTCCAGCCCCCCCACCATCTTGTTGTTGTGCTTTCCCCCTGGCCCGCCTCCACGTCCACGCCTACCAGCGGACCCTCCCACGCACCGCCCCCTCCACCACCTATGTTAGTCAGATGTCCCAACGCGCAGCGTCCACGCGCTTCGGCCACGCCGAAGGTGCGCCAAAGGTAAGCCCGTCTACGCCCGTCCGCGCCTGGACCGCGCCCAGCGCCAGACCCCCTGCCCCTCGCGCTGCCCTGCCCTCCCGCATTACCTATGATGCCGCCACCCTCCTAGCCCTCAACCCCGGTCGCGCCCCCAACTACGTCCAAGCCGCTCCCGGACACACCCATGGACCTTTCTCCTGCTACTCCTGCAAATTCAGCGGCACCGTCAACATCTCCGCTACGACCACACCACAGATTCCCGACCCCAACCACCTACAATGTATCCTTCTCAACACCCGCTCGGTCCACAGGCACGCCATTGACCTATGGAACCTACTAGACACCATCTCGCCAGACGTCGCCTTCCTAACGGAAACATGGATGAACGCTTCCTCCGCCCCAGACATCACCATTGCCATCCCTGAAGAATATAAGATCACACGCAAGGACCGTACCAGCCACACAGGAGGAGGCATCGCTATCGTCCATAAGAAATCTATCCGCATCTCAACCAGCTCTGACGCCAACCTCGCCAACTCCGAACACCTTCACTTCCAGATCCACATCGACCCCAAGACCACACTCAGAGGCACCCTCCTCTACAGACCACCAGGACCCCGCGCAAAATTCAGTGAGGACATCACGGACTTCATCACTCCACACGCGCTCCCCTCCAAAGACTACATCCTTCTGGGAGACCTCAACTTTCACCTTGAAAAGACCAACGACTGCAACACCACCACCCTGCTGGACAACCTCGCCAACCTCGGACTTAAACAACTAGTCACTTCCCCCACCCGCATCGCAGGTCACACACTCGACCCCATCTTCACCTCCAGCAACCATGTCTCCTTCAGCCACACTACGGACCTCCTCTGGACTGACCACAGCTGCGTTCATTTCACCTACAACAAGCCAAAACCCACCAACCACCTCCAACCAACTCTGCAAAGAAATTGGAACAAGATCACCACCGACCAGATCTCCGCATCGCTCCTTCTAAACACACCAGCCCACTCTTCCAACCCAAACCAAGCCGCCGCCAACCTCACCCTATGGCTATCCAACACCGCCGACACCCTAGCACCACTGAAAAAACGTCAAAGCAAACCTGCAGCAAGAAGGCCTCATGGTTCAACGATGATCTTAAGAAGTCCAAGAAACTCTGCCGCTCCCTTGAAAAGGCCTGGAAAAAAGACCCATCCACTAGCACCAAGGACGCCTTCAAAAACGCCACCCGCACTCACCACCAACTAATCCGAAAGGCCAAGAAAACAGCATTCAAGGATCGACTCGACAACAACGCCCACAACAGCAAGGAACTTTTCAACATCGTCAAAGAATTTTCCAACCCCTCGGCCAACTCCAACGACATCACCCCCTCTCAAGCCCTCTGCGACTCCCTAGCCTCATTCTTCCACAACAAGATTGCAGACATCCACAACAGCTTCGACAACGAACCCGGAAACCAACCAACCCAACCATTTGCTGAACATTCTCCCCCCGTGAACACCCTCAACGACTGGAACCCAATCTCCACTGAGGACACCATCCGCCTGATGAATTCCATCCACTCAGGTTCCCCCACAGACCCTTGTCCTCATCACATCTACAACAAAGCAGACTCCGTTATAGCACCGCACCTCCGAGACGTCATCAACTGCTCCTTCAACTCCGCCACCTTCCCGGAAAATTGGAAACACGCTGAACTCACCGCCCTTCTGAAAAAACCCACAGCGGACCCCACCGAACTCAAAAATTACCGCCCCATTTCGCTCCTCCCATTCCCAGCCAAAGTCATCGAGAAAGCCGTCAACAACCAGCTCGCCGCTTTCCTCGAAGCCAACAAATCCCTCGACTCCTCACAATCTGGCTTCCGAGCAAAACACAGCACTGAGACCGCCCTCATCGCAGCCACAGACGACATTCGAACTCTATTGGACAATGGAGACACAGTCTCCCTCATCCTCCTCGACCTCTCGGCAGCATTCGACACAGTCTGCCACAGCACCCTGTTACAACGCCTCAATAACATCGGAATACAAGGAAAAGCACTTGAATGGATCACCTCATTCCTCTCCGGAAGAACCCAGAGAGTCCGCCTCCCACCATTCAAGTCCGAGGCCACTGAAGTCATCTGTGGCGTACCTCAAGGATCCTCACTCAGCCCCACCCTCTTCAACGTTTACATGAGCCCCCTCGCGACCATCGCCCGCCAACACAACCTCAACATCATCTCTTACGCGGATGACACTCAACTTATCCTGTCTCTCACCAATGACCCCAGTACCGCCAAAACTAACCTACACGAAGGAATGAAAGAAGTTGCCGAATGGATGAAACAAAGCCGTCTGAAACTGAACTCAGACAAAACAGAAGTCCTCATCTTAGGTACATCCCCCTCTGCATGGGACGACTCCTGGTGGCCGGAAGCCCTTGGAAAAGCACCCATCCCGACAGACCACGCACGGAACCTTGGCGTCATCCTGGATTCTTCACTCTCAATGAACAGACAAGTCAGCGCCGTATCCTCATCCTGCTTCAACATTCTTCGCATGCTCAGAAAAACATTTCGCTGGATCCCCACCGAAACAAGGAAAACAGTCACCCATGCTCTAGTCACGAGCCGACTGGACTACGGAAACACCCTCTACGCAGGTACTACCGCTAAACTCCAGAAGAAACTCCAACGAATCCAAAACGCCTCAGCCAGGATCATATTAGACATCCCGCGCAACGAACACATCTCCGGTCACCTGAAAGACCTCCACTGGCTACCCGTCAATAAGAGAATCACTTTCCGACTGCTAACTCACGCACACAAATCACTCTACGACATCGGACCAGAATGCCTCAACTCACGACTGTCCTTCTACACCCCCTCCCGCCAACTACGTTCTTCCAACCAAGCCCTCGCCACTGTACCTCGCATCAACAGGACCACCATGGGAGGCAGATCCTTCTCATACCTGGCTGCTAAAACATGGAACTCACTCCCCGCCCACCTTCGCCTCACCCAGAACCACCTAGCATTCAGAAAACAACTCAAAACGTGGATATTTGACAAATAATTCTCCTCCCCTTTCTAAGCGCCTTGAGACCCTATGGGTAGGTAGTGCGCTATATAAATTCTCTGACTTGACTTGACTTGACTTGACTTCTGTGCCCACTGTATTTATCTTACTCCAAGGGCCAAGCGTCTGCCAATTATTCTGCATTTGCAAACATCCTTTATCTGAAGTCAATGAAGCTTTCTGGGCCGACTGTAAGGAAGAGCAACTTGACCCCCCCCTTATACAAACATTTCTCAGCGGAAAGAACTGAATGAAAGCCAAGAATAACAAACTGGGTGTCTCTGCTCTCATAAGTCACCCACGGGGCCTCCACCTTTCAAAACTCTGAGTGCTGAGAACTGCTGACTGGCTCATATCAGCCAAGGATAAAGCCTATAGGCCCATAGGAATCAATGTAGTCAATTGGAAGGCAGTAGCAAATTGCGAGTGGCACTTAGAAAATTTCATGGGTGCAGGGGGGGTCCAAAGGACCCCCCCTGCACCCCTGAAATGCAATTGAAAGTGCATGTTTCACACACACATGTCCTAAGGACATGTGTGTCTGTAACTGGACAGTTTAAAAAATGCATTTTCAAGCATTTTTAAACAATTTCACAAATTACCACGAGGTTGAACCTCGTGGTAATTTGCACTTCCAATTTGAATAATCGCAATTTTTTTTTAATGATGCATTGCTTTTAAGGAATTGCAAATTTGCAATTCCTTAAAAGCAATCGCATTTTTGGAATTCGGTAAAAATACCGAATTACTCAAAAATGCTTGATGCATCCCAAACACATATTTAGGAAGTGCAAACGGATGAATTTACCGATTCGCACCGTTTGCACTTCCTAAATAGGTTGATGCATGTGCCCCATTATTTATATAAACTAGACACATGCTAGCATTGTCAAGTAAGAAGCAAAATAATTCTGTCATAAGTACTGCTACTTGCTGAAAAGGAAAAATATTAGAAAAACATTTCATGCAGCAACATAGGAAAGAACATGTGAAACACCATCAATTTAAACAAGGGGCATAACCAAGAATTCATAATTAGGTGCGCAAGCCTTTCTATTCTAATTATTAAAAGGGCCAGATTTATTTTTTGCAGATAGCCTATTTTTTTCTTTTTAACTGAGTGGGTTTACTCACACGATGGTCTGCTGCATATCAGCGCAAAATACAGAAACATTTGCATTTGAACTTTAAACAAAAGGGCAGCTTGCATTAGGAAAATAATCATTTATATTTTCTAGATGTGCAAAATACACTACAAAACATTTTTTTTAAAAAGCACACGGTTGCATTTCACTGATTAAAGCACATTCTATGATGGGTCTGTTTTATTTTTTCTGATAAACACTAATTCTAAAATGCTAGTTCGTGTATCTGTCTGTACCATCCACAGCTGAGCTGAAAACCCTTTTCTCAATCCGACTGGTTGATTTACAACTTTCCGACCTCCGAGTCAGACACATTAAATCATGTGTTCAAAGGCAAACCCACACAAACTCGTAGACGCATTTCAAATAGAATGTTAAATGAACACTGCTTTTTTTTTCCGTGCAAGATGTTAACAATCCGTCAGCTAGCTGACAAAGCACATAGGCTAACCCTGCAACTAATTAAAAAGTCAAATCAAACCATCATTAATCTAAACAGTCACTGACTTTTATTGTCAGCTCATGTAACCATGCATGTTAAAAAGCATGTTGAAATAAATACTGCAGTCTCAATCTAAGATATTAACCCTTTGGCAGCTCAAACACAATCATTCCCCAATGTCTGCAGATACATGGGAAAGTCATCAACTCATCTCTCCACGTTTTCATATAACACGTGCGCACATCTTCAAAACATTTTCTCCAAGCACTTGAAAGAGATCTAGCTTTCTCCTGCCTTACGTGATGTTAACATGCTCTGTACAAGCCATAACCACATGGCGCTATTCACAAGCCATATTTACAAGAAACTCAACAAGTCATAATAATGACATGCTCTTCACAAGGCATATTTACAAGGCGCAATTCACAAGGAACTCAGCAAGTCAAAATGAGAACATGCTCCTCACAAGCCATATTTACAAGGAGCTATTTACAAGAAGCTCAACAAGTCATATTACACTGAATACATTTCACATCGCACAGCATAAGCAAATGCAGCAAGCCATTTAAAGGGCAATTTACAAGCATTTTTCACACACATATGTACAACTGCATCATCACCAAGATGTAATTGGCTCACTCACGTACTGTCACCCTTCAAGCCTGACAGTTCAAACACCAAGATGAAAAGCATTTCTTCCACCCTGCATAAGTCAAATGCCATGATGTACTGCAATCTCCTTACAGTGCAACCGTTCATGCCCATAGGTCAGGTACTACACCTCACCATGCAAGTCACAGACAGTTCCCAGATGTCAAATTTAAAGGGTTTTAAGTCCAAATACATGCCATGGGCTCCCTCCCACGCATCTTGTGCGAAGCTGTCGACTACGCCAAATGTAACGACCGTATTTTCGGACCAGATAGAATCAGCTCACCAGAGCACCACCAACCCAGCCGAAAAGCAAACCACCTCCCTCCTCAGGACCCATCTATCCAGGCGCCTGGGTACCTACCTGAGGATGGGGAATTAGCAATATACAAGCTCATATCATCAGAAACACCACTAAATCTATACGGATTACTAGGAACACTCACTGATTACTAAGGACGTCCATGCCCTACACCACACTCACACCTCATAGTCTCGCGGCAACTCAGACCCAGACTGTTCTACCCTGGGGCAGTTCTGATCATATACCATTACACACTGGCCGCAACCAGTGCTCACTCAAGCCACAATCTTGTGGGTATAAATACCAGTATCCCCCCTGGTACTCTCTCTCTATTTCATACATACACAAGCCACAATCCTGTGGGTATACACATCAGTTTCCCCCCTGATGCTCTCTATAATCTCCAAGCCACAATCTTGTGGGTATACACACTGACTACAATCAGCGCTCTCATTAATGCTGCTACACAATGACGATCACTTTCCTATGAATACCTTCAGCTCTCTCTCTCTCTATGTTGGGAAGTTTCTCTCACTATTCACTAGAGGTACAATAATATTATGGAATGGCCGAATTACACGGTGTACAACTTATCCTCCAGTTCAAGGGCTCCTCTCTCCCTAATTATTCAAGTACCACTTACCTGATCGGGGGTCGCTTCCGTTCGTGCAATGACACCTGACTAGAAGAAAAGGTTATCTTTACTGTAAAAACAAGAGGTACACACTGTATGCAAAAGTTATTCCCTGATTTAAGCGCTCCTCCTTCCTTTTGATCCATCAGTTACTACTATACAGCATCTGGTTAGAAGAAAGGTTAGCTCTATCATAAGAATAACACATGCACACTGGTTCACTAAGAACTGGGGTTCCTTTATCTATCAGAACAACAATATACCACTATACTATAACATATAGCCTGCAAAGTAAAAGGGGAATAGACACATGCACAGATCTGCGGGGTTTCTGTAAAGCTTTATTACTATACCACATCCACATGTTACTAACAGGGACTGTAAATAGACTGCACACCGCTGAAAGGAAAAGGATTAGCAACACAATAGGGACAAGGTTAATGTTTAAATGTAAAGGACAAATATCACCTGATTAGTATGAAGTCTTGCTCTAGCTGTCATCTGGGTTCCTCTCTCGCCTGTGCCTTAGCTCGTCTCAGATACACGCATCTGCGCTAATCACTCTGCACTGGATTCCTCTCCCCCATGAACTCTCTCCACCTTCCAGCTTCAGCGTACTAGTTTCTACCGCTCTGATAACCGTTCGCTCCACTAGCTTCTTCACTCTGTCTGATTATATCAGTTCCAATGTCCAATTCACTCCAGCTGCTCCCACAGACTAATCCACGATATAACTTCAGTCTCTTCCAAAAGGCATCACTTCAGACTCCAGCTGATCACAACTCCTTCTGACAAGTAACTGCTTCTGACTGCTTCCTTCAGTTCCAAACATCATCTCACTTCTCTCTGTTCAAAACACCATCTGCTCACAACTGCTTCTGACTTCTCTCTCTGGTTCCAGCTCACTGACTGTCTGTCTGTCTTTCTCTGTTCCAAGTATCTTCTTCTTTCTCTGGTTCCAACTGTCTCACTGACAAACTGACTAACTGACTTCTCTCTGTTCCAAGCATCGACTGTCTCTTCTCCTCTGCTCCAACTCCTTCTGCTTCCAACTCCACTCCTTCTCCTTCTCACCTCAACTCCTTCTGAACTCAACTCTTTCTAACTGACTCCGCCTCTGCACTTCACTAATATGGAATGCTCTCTCCTCATGGAAAGGTCCAGCCAGCAGCCTCCTCCCACCGATTCCATGTACCAGGCTCCTTGCTCTAGACGCTCCCACAGTGACCAGCTGCTCGTTTCGTCTAGAGACCTGAGCCCAGAGACACTTCCTGATTAGATTCAGGTCTGGCCGGTTCTCTCCAGTTCACAAAGGGCGAACAACACCTCATAACTAAAACAATACCTTTACCCTGCAAGCATCTCAGTCTGCAGAGACAGAAAGCAAAATGGAGTCTCTCTAGTTCTGGGCCTTGTAGGCCTGAGAAGGATGAAATAACACTTAGCTCTCGTGTATTTAACAAGGACCCCCTGAGGATTCGGATACAAAAGTTCCTAGGCCAGGGAAAATGAACCATGTGACAAAAAACAACCTAGGCAACTTATACTGACCTATACAATGTATTCAAAGACAATTGGCTACAAAAGGTTAAGAAAATATATGTTTTTTATTCTGAGGTTATTTTTTAAAAAATGTCAACATATAGCACAATTAACATTTGACATCAATAAAATCATATATCACACAAGTGAGAATTAAAAAAGTTCATATAGTGGTAACAATATATATGAAAATTGAGTTAAAAAACAGAAAGTGGCAGATAGGGTCTCTACGCGCGTTTCGGCGAACCAGCGCCTTCTTCTGGAGTAGCCACACAAAGCTCTAAAACAAGATATATTTAAGAAAAAACATTGCATTAGTTATACATCCTTGAAGAAATATGTACAAAACATATATCAGTCTATGTCTTAACATTGTAGCCAGTATGTCTTATATAAAGATCATGTTTATATATCTTTTCATTTCCCTGTGTATTTCACAAATCCATTCAGACACAGATATTTATTGAGAGCAATACTCATTGGGGCAAACTGATAATAAGTTCAGAGTTTGACCAGGTATTTAGACACTGAATTATTTATGGAGAGCAATACTTCACAAGACCAACTGATAAAAAAGTTCACAGTTAGCTAGGTGTATGCACTTCTTTTTTTCTCTTGAATATTTTTGTATCTAAATAGATCAATTTTTGATTAACGGAAGGCACACATTTACGGAGATTCATAATGTTCGTGATCAGTTTTAGAAAAAACCAGCATAATCCTGATCTATAACTATCTGTTTATCATAGTATTTTTATATATTAGGATATAAAGCTTCCTGTTTGTCTTAAGTATTTATTTGTCATAGGAAAGCATTTTTATTAGTGAACCCATATATTAATTCATAGTTGACCATATTTCATCTCTACCTCTTTGTCGGAAGATGTTAAGTACTAGGTATTCAGTAGGTTTGCCATAGATAAGTGGTACTCACATACAATAATCAGGGTTTGCGTCAATGGCCGATAGGACGTTCAGATGATGTTTAAATATTTTCTGGCTAGTTGATGTGTTTTCGATGCTTTTATTTATAAAGAGAAAAACAAAGATAGCATTCTTTTTTACTTGATTTGGCCATTATCAATAGATTGAGTCTGATAGGAAACTATTTCTAAAATTACCTCATATAAGTTGACCAGAATCTGTAAATCCCGCCTGCCGGATAAGTCTTAAGGGTATTGGTGGTTCGATATTGATCAATTAGGTAAAAATTTGAATTCAAGTAAGCTTCAGTTGAGTTATTTAAAAGATCTCCCTGCCTGTTCGATGTTGTGGAGAGAGAAATTAGATCAGGAATATTAGCCAGGTCATGCGGTTGATCTCAGTTATCTAATTCAAATATAAAGACAAGGTATCGCATCTTACCCGAATTATTTCGGCAGAGCTCTTTAAAATCAAAGGTTTTTTTTGAAAGTGGACGAGGATCTCCCTGTCAATATAAAGCATTAGCTAATATAAATATTAGAGTGATTTAACAGATGTTTCCGATTAGTGCATTCTATTATTTTGGTCCTATAGTAGCTTACCTTGTGATCTAGTAGTAACTATTCCTAGGAGGAGTGAAGTTTTTGGAGCACCCAGGATATAAGGTGGTTCCGTTTTAAAAGGTCTCCCTGCCTAAAACAGGAAATAATTCAAAGAAAATGTATTGGTTTTATGTCCTGTTTGTTAGCGTTTTTAGTACAACTCTGTTAGAAAATGATCGGGAAGTCTTACCCGAGTAAGTCGGCAGGGCTCTTTGTAGATAGTGAAGGGGAGCGCCCTTTCTATAAGACAAAATAGCGTATGGGTACAGGTTAGTGTGGAATGAGTTGGGGTTTATTTAAAAATTAAAAATGACGCGGACGGGTCCTTTTTAAGTGCTTTGCCGATAGAGGCATTCTTTACCTGTGGTTAGCAGCAGGGCACAACAAGTCCGGCGGCGGGATTGCCGCGAAGGATGTGTATTCAGCAGCGACGGGTGGCGTCTTAGTTTCGCAGGATAGCTTGGTGAAGCGGATTGGTTTCCGCTTAGTATATATAGGGGAATTTGATTGGATAAAAGCCGACTCACCTGTGGGAGCGGCCTCTTTGTGAGAAATAGAGATAGGACTCTTCGTAAAATAGACATAGAAGACCTATTTGACACAGGGCATCCATTTTTGTGACTTCTGCCATTAAATATATATTTAAAATTTGCGCTTTACTGGAAAAAATTAAGGTACATTTATTATAGCGCTTTAAATGTGTCTGCCAAGGTTTAGGAGTAGAATGATATATTAATAAGGGTTTAGTTTGAATTTAGGTGACTTCATTTGCAATAGAGATAGGACTGTTCAATCAGGAATGGACATAGACAACAGATCCTTTAAAGACTGATGTTTTTTGTGGCGGTGTATTTTGATAATTCAGTAAAATACATCAAGATTAACGTGTTTAATTATATTTCCATAATTTTTTATAAGTAAGTTAGGGTTATTGTTGGATTCATTCCCGGTTACAGTGTAATGTCTCCCATATTATATTCGTTATTTATTACTGAATTTTGTGAAAAAAATCTTTGTACCAGAGTGAACAGGAATTTTATAAAATTGCATGTTCCCAAGGAATTTCGCTGTTCAAGCCTTGGTTGAATGTATTAAAAACGAAAATCCAAAAGACTTCTCTTTTTTTACGAATTGCTGTTCCTCCTTTTGATTCAGGGGTATGGATTTTCTCTAAGATTCTCCATTTGAATTCATTCTCACTGTGACCTTTCTCTATGAAATGCTTCACCATAGGTGAGGCTGACTTCTTTGTCCTGATTGCTGAGCGATGCTCACTGAGACGTGTCTGTATCATGCGGGATGTTTCTCCCACATAGCCTAGCAGGCATGGGCATTGTATATAGTAGATCACATTAGATGATCGACAATTCCACATCTCTTTGGCTCTCGTTTTATGCTCATTGTGAGTAAATTCTTCTCCTCCTATGATGTTATTGCAAGAGGAGCAAGATGAGCAGGGAAATGTACCTTTAAGTGGCTTATTTGTCAGGATAGATCTCTGTGATAAACGTTCTGAATTTATGTTGTTACTAAATCTGGAATGAACTATATACTCCTTAATGTTTTTGTTTCGTTTATGGGCAAACAAGGGTTTAATGAGTTTTTGTTCAGTGGTACAGTTACTGTTTAAGATATGCCAATTAGAGTTAATGATTTGTTTAACTTTAGTGTTTAATGTCGAATGTTTTGTAATGCATACTAGTTGATTATTAGTCTTGGGAGGTTTTGTTTTTAGTAAGCTGTCACGATCATAATATCTTGCTCGTTTATAAGAGCTTCTGATTAGTCTATGGGGGTAGCCTCTTTCAATGAATTTGCTTCTCATTATTAGGGCCTGTTTATCAAAGTCTGCTAAATCTGTGCAGTTTCTTCTTACTCTTAAGAATTGAGAAAAAGGAATACTATCCTTTTGTGTAGTTGGGTGGAAGCTATGATAATGTAAAAGGGTATTCCTTGCGGTGGGTTTTACGTGAAGATCTACTTTCAGGATGCCCGTATCATTCCTTATTTCAATGTCAAGGAACTCTACGCTTTCACTGCTAATTTTAGAAGTGAAGTGTAAATTCGTATTGGCTTCATTGATCCATTTGATAAACTCATCCAGAGATTGCCTCCCATCGGTCCAGATAAAAAAGATGTCGTCAATATATCTGGACCAATGGGAGACAGATTCAAAAAAGGGAGCAATCTCATTATGGATGAATTCATCTTCAAAAGCGGCCATGAAGATATTGGCTATGGATGGGGCAACAGAAGCGCCTTTAATTTGGCGGTATAGATGGTCACCAAATTCGAAAATGTTTTCTGTTAACACAATCTCCAGGCATTGTAGTAAAAATGTTTTTGGACAGGGGATATTGTATAGGTCAATAAACCATTCTGTTGCTCGTATTGCATCCGTTAAAGGGATATTGCTATATAGGGACTCTACGTCCATTGTGACTAGCAGGTCTGTGTTGCAATTAAAGGCTAATCCTTCTGTTTTACTTATCATATCCCCTGTATCGCGTATATATGACGGAATTTTCGGAACATAGGGGCGCAGATAATTATCCACAAACTTAGATAGTGGTTCTGTTGCAGTGCCAATTGTCGAAACAATGGGCCGATATGGAGGGTTGTTAGGATTCTTGTGAATCTTAGGGAGTCCGTATATACAGGCAGTCTTTCCTTCATTATGGTTCAAAAAATCACATTCTTTATTATTGATGAAGCCATTTTCTAAGGCAACAGTCGTAAGAGAGGAGATTTTTTTGGACAAATTTAGAGTAGAGTAAGAATTGATTTGTTTGTAGAAGGTTGTATCATCTAGCATATTTAGCATATTTTTTTCATATTCGGCTGTGTCAATGATTACTATCCCACCTCCTTTATCACAACCCTTGAAAGTGAGGTCTTTGTTGGATGAGAGAGATAGTAGAGTTTTATGTTCTTCTCTATCTAGGTTATATATTGGTTTGGGGATAAATTTGAGGGCTTGATGCAATTTCTTTAGAACAACAAATTCAAAAGTAGCTACTTCAGGTCCTACCTGATCTAGGGATGGGCTGAAGGTGGATGGTAGACAAAGTGGTTTAACCAAGGACTGTTCTTCTTCTGTGGTTATATTAGAGAAGAATTTGTTAAGACGGATTTTACGGAAGAAAGAAATTATATCGCAATAAAGTTCAAATAAGTTGGCATAAGAATGAGGAACATATGATAAACCTTTGGAAAGTAGTTTAATGCTGTGATCATCTAGATCATGTTTAGTGAGATTGATAATTGGAATCACATTCCGGGTTTCCAATACTGTCTGCTCCGTGTTTCGCGGATGAATTGTGGTTCTACCTGATGTTGATGATGCTGGGGCTGGTAATTGCCTCTCGGTTGGCCCTGAAAATGAACTCTGGGGCGTCCCCGATTCCCCCCTCGGTTCCCTAAAAAAGGGGGCTGTCTTCGGTTACCTCTATTCTGGGTTTGATTGTAACTGGGATCTGGGTCGTAATAACCATCAACACTTTCATTCTCTGAATCAGATGTTTCTGAGAATGTGTTGACACGTTGTTGTTGTGGTTGTTGATCCCTTGTTTCTGTATTATAGTGATTCTGCTGGTAAAAGTCAGGTTTGAGGTAGGGATAAGTATTTTCAATCGTTGCGAAATGTTTATCTTTAAGCAATTTGTCATTTTTTCTCTTATCTAAATAATTTTTGAAGGACTCAAGTTCCTTGTTGCACTCTTCAATCTTTTTGATGGCATCTTCTGTATTGCCCATCTTTTTTATTTTTTCCTCTAGGTTTTCTACTTCAATTCTAACTTCTGCGGCTAGTTCTTTTGCTGTTTCCACTATTAGCATCATTAAGTCTCTTGAACAACGGCTTGCAATTCTGCTCCATTTGTCCAAGAAAGCCTTAGAGTGAACAAAAAGGCCTGGGATGTTTCTAACTCTTAAGCCCATTGGAATGATGCCAAGCCTTAAATATGCTAGCATAAATTCACCATGGGCCTCAATTCTTTTTAATTTCTTTTTTAATTCTAATAATAATAAAACACTTAGCTCTGTCAGAGTACCTACACAAACCATACCAATATGTAATATAAAGTCAGGACTACAGGATCCACCCTCTACTATAGGTAGGATGATAACAGGACACATAATTATGTCAAAGCCAATAGGCAATAGATGGATTAGAGTCAAGAATAAGGGATCTATCATCATATTAAGCAGCTATCCTCTAGTTTATGCTTCTAGGTTCTGAAAAAGGCCTGAAAAGGACCAACACAAGGCAAGAATAGAGATTCAGGATGGTAGCAAGCTTAAAGTCACCATCACTCAGAAATAGAGCCAAAAATACGGTCACAACACCTTGCTTGACACAATGACGACAGCACCTTCAGAGTAGAGCATCCCCACATTAGTAGCCTCCCACACATGTCCCACCTCCCTCCCCCCTCCCACCTGCTACCTTTTCTCGCCGTTTTCCTACCTTTACTATCTGGGTTTGGGGGGTGTTTGTAGTGTTTTTTGTTAGTAATTATGGTCCCCATGATTACACGAACATGATGCGCCCCTTCAGCCAAAGGCATGGCTAGCTCGAATTTCGATATGTATTATGTACCTGTGTACAGGCCTTCTGGCTACTCAAGTTCTGCAATCACAACTACAATAGGTCTGAACTTGTTGACAGGTACCCTTTTACAATATTCTGCTATGCATGTATTGTCTTTGATCCCAGTTCCACTACAAGTGAATGAAGACCTCGATAGACACTGTGCATTGGTCTCTGCATAGGGGTGGGTACGCTAAGAAATACTATTATGGGGGAAGTAGCGGACCAGGATATTGGGTTTTGTTACTGTGTATTCACTGTAAATGCCAATAAAATGAAGTTTAAAAAAAACAATAATCTGCAGCTGTTAGTTTGGAAATATACAATGTCAAAGACCGGGACATTACATCTGGTTTTATGGACCTGTCCTCGGTATTCGATCGAGTTTATAGATCGAAATTATGGTTTTATTAGCTAATAAGGAAATAGACCGTTGTATAATACATTTTTGGGTGGACCTGCACAGGTACCTTTCTGCGAGGGTGAGATATGACCAGAGGGGTAACTATACTAAGCGCAATCGTATTTGAAGATTAGTCAGACAGGGCTGCATTTTAGCTCCCATTCTCTTTACTACCTGTGCTCAGCCTGTTAAGAAATGCCTCGAGTGGGGGAATTGGTCAATCCTCGCTCTTTTATACACAGATGATGCAGTTTTACTAGTGTGTACAGCAGTTGGGCCCCAGAGTCTCCTGGATTCTTTTGCGGTCTTCATGATATCTCTAGATTTTAGTGTTAAGATTCCCAAATCGCACACCATGAATATGGGCCATGGACCCAAAAAAGTAAAAACATACTACTGTGAAGGAATTGTATTAACGAGCGTGACTTTATTTACATACTTAGTGGTTCTGTTTGACGATAGGGGCTCATGGGTAATGCAAAAGAAAGCAAAAAAACATGCTATGGCAATATCAACAGTAGCTCTCCTTGGTTTTGCACAGAGACTCTGGCCTCAGCTAATTGAAGCCATGCTTAAGATCTACAGAGCTAAATGTATAGCCATCTCTAAGTATGGGCCTGAAATCTGGGGTTACAAGGAGGCAGAGGAACTACAAATAGTAAAAAACAAGTTCCTCAGGAATTTGCTCTTGGTTCCGCAATCCACCCCTTGTACATTATTCACCAAGAATTAGGCATAGGCTTTTTTTCTGACCTGATAGGATTGGCACCACTCCTTAGCTGGATAACGATCTGGACTAATCCAGAACTAGTGATGAATTGACTGGAGAGTGTCCAAGATTAGAATCACTGACATAACCTCGACAGACCGAATATCGACTAGACAAAATATCAATGACAAATTATCGAATACAAAAATATCCATCTCCTATACTTAAACAAGAAATAACAAATATATCGAAACCACAATATCGATAAAAAAAATCGACTACAACATTATCGACCTTCAATATTATCGCATGTAAAAAATATCGACCAGCACTCCTTAACATAAAACACAGTCAAAATATCAACCATCACTATATAGAATACTATAATATAGAAATTTAAATAATATCGACTTTACAAAATACATGCAAAATACGCTTTCTAATAAAAAAATATTATACACATCACAAATATACATATATAAATAATATAACATACAATTTAAAAAAAACATTCACATAAAATAAACAATTTATAACACATATGCAAAACTGCAAATAATAAAACATTGCTTAATGCACATAATAATATTCTTTCACTTTAAATCTTCCCAGGAGGGGCTAAGGGCCCCTCCTGGGAATTTCCCGGGGCCAGGACATCTGCGACGGCAGATGTGGTAAGTTGTGTGGGGTGGGAGGGGGGTCTACGCTACCTTCTAGACACCTCACACGAGTCCTCGGACGACCACTAAGATGGCGTCGAGTTAACAGAGGGCCCCCTCTAAGACAAGGGAAATTGGAAGCAGGCACAGAGGTACAGCCCTCTGTGCGTCCACCCCTCACAAGTGAGGGGGGAGTTCTGGTATGGGGGATCTGACACCAGTTACGACCTTGCCGTTGGCCGGTAATGTTAGGATGTACAATTTCAATTTTGAGAAATGCATTTGCAGGATGTTTAGTATCGGCTAGGAGAACCTTTGTATTAGAGATGTGTTAAGGTCAGCCAAAGAACATCGTAATGTGTAAATGAAATTGTACATGATATGAAACTGTTAATTGGATGTTTTAATTTTGTTTCATATTTTAATAAATACGGCCGGGAGGGTAACTCCCTCCCGCCTTCCAAAAGTTCAGAACCGTTTCAGTCTTCCCTTCCTTGGGGATTGTGTTGAGAGGGGGTGGCGGGTATCTCAGCCATACAAGCTATCAAAGTGGATAACCAATAAACTTTCTGAAACAATTTAACACATCCTATAAAAAGAAGGGTTACACCTGCTAAATTCGCAATCTAAAACACCAAAAAAAAGGAAGGAGAAACACTGCCAGTTTGCTGAAAGAAAACTGATTGACTTCTACCAAAAACCAGCTACACCTACCTAAAGTAAGTACTACCACCTTTATATATTTAAAAACGTAATTCTAAGACTTCAAACCTGTATTTAGAAAAAAAATAACTAAAACAACTCTTTTATAGCTACTCTATTTTATACATTTAAAAAGAAATTATTGAAAAACTGCACAACATCAACACTTCAAAGAAAAAAGATAAAAAGAAGGTATCTAATCTAAAAAATGACTAAAAACAGTAATAATTAGAAAACTAAGGACAAACTAGCTAGCAGAGCACAACAAAAGAAACATAAACAAATATACATTCTTGTAAAACATCTTCTCCATCTTAACAGGTACAGAAGAAATAAAGCAAAAAGAAAAATTCGAAGAAAAGCAACACCTGAATTTAACACAGAAAAATACTGGTAAATAATTAACGTGCAAATCAATGTTATTATAATACTAAATACATTATTTAAATACTTTTCTAATAATGTAATGTTTAATTCCTCCTAGCACCAAAAAGAAAACATGACTGAAGGAGCAAAATTTGTGTATTCTCAGAAAGGGAAAATGCTTCTTTGTTACATGGGATATGTATACACTCAAGAGAAACAGAAACATATGAAAGTTTTTTGGAAATGCACTAAATACTATTCTAACAAATGTTATGGGAGAGCTATAACTCAGGAAACCACTGTAACCTATACTAAGGAACGTAACCACCCTCCCATTGTTACAGAAATAGAGATTAGAGAAATTTTAATCAATGTATATGGCGACATCTACAGAAATCTACATTAAGGGGGTCATTAGGATGTCAGGCGGAGGCAATCAGCCCGACATCCACTGCCAAATTCCCCCCGCCATATTTGGATGCGGCTTGGTCGGAAATTGTTTAATATGGTGGCGGTGTCTGTTAGACACCGCCAGCCATATTACAATGGGCAAATTGACATACCTACGGAAAGGCAGGCGTTCTTCACTCTGGGGGCCCCCTGCGGGGACCCCCCCAAATTTACATGCGGCAGGCACCGCGCGTTGCCTGCCGCTTTGGTTATGCAAATGCTGCATGTCATTTTCAGTATTGTGGCGGGCGGTGCAGAAAGCACTGCCCGCCACAACACTGAAAATACAGGATGTGCCCACCACTGTGGCGGGCACATCCTAATTCCCCCTACGGGACCCCCCCACTTATGGCGGGCAGTCCCATTCTCCGTTAGGGTGGCGGGTGGACAAAGTCGCCCGCCATCCTAATGAGCCCCTTAGTGTCCAGTACACCACAGACAGCACCTTTGCTTATCACATTAAAAACGTATTTCTCTAGCCTATGTTCCTGTAACAGACGTTGCAGAGCACTATAACCTATTAATAGACAGCCCCTACTATAAAAGAAATGAAGAAAGATTAAGCCCTATGCTTGACTACTTCGAAGACACATGGGTAGGAAGGCTACACCGATCAGGTCATAGAAGACAACCTAAATATCAAATAGCCTGGTGGAATGTCTACCTTAGCACCCTGAATAAGAAAGCAAAAACAAACAACGCAGTTGAGGGATGGCATAACGCGTTCCAAGCAACCACAGGTAGAGGAACACCTACTCTTTACAAATTAATTCAATCCCTACAAAAAAAGCAGAGTTACCAAGAGCTCCGAATGGAGCAATCAGTAACCATGATAGGACCAAAATTAACTAAACAAACCAAAATGTATAACACACTCCAAAGCCAAGTTACCCTCTATCCAAGTACCAGAGGACAAGAATATCTCTTAATGATAGCTAAAACTATTCTATAAAATGAATCACTACTATACATACAACATTACCCATTTATAAATATACATTTTCCTACCATTACTATATGTAACAAATTGTAATTAAATTATCAAATACATTTCAAACACATTCTTTAAATTTATTATGATAATTTACTTTCAAACTGTTACATATAACTGGGCAATACAACAAATTAAAACAGATTTCCCACCCAAAAACATTTCTTTATGTACTTACAGTTTCTGTCGCTTCTGCAAAAGTAATCCAATGTTGAAAAATCCATACCAAATAATCCAAAATGTCCGTACAATCCAAGGAAGCCCCCCAAAAAATGAAAAAATATAGGCAAAACCATGGCGATACCCTTCAAAATCCGAAAATAGTAATTTAAAAAAAAAAAACGCTCCTGGAAAACCCGAAAAACAAAGTATATGTGTAAAAATCTGAGTTTATAATACTCGTCACACTACTTTAAAAAAGAAATGGAGCTCCTCCAAAAAGTAAAAGGGCGACAACAACCTAAAAATAGAGAAAAGACATACCCACCCACACAAATACACCCATACACATAAAAATACATATTTATACTATCAACATAAGCATTTACTAACATTTAAACATATAAACATACCTCACAAACCTAGCACTAAAACGCGATAAACACTAAGGGGTCCATTAGGATGGCGGGCGGATTGCCCTCACCAGGGTGGCGGTAGCCACCGCCAGCCTGGCTGGGGCAATCCGCCGGCCATCCTTCCCTGTATTCCCCCCCACCATATTAGTATGGCAGGGGGACCATGTCAGCCGGGGCGGAAAAAGTTTAGTATGATGGCGGTGTCTATTTGACACCGCCAGCCATATTACGATGGCAAGAGTGCAATGCAATGCCGCCACGGACAGGCAGGCGGTCTTCACTTTGGGGGCCCCCGGCGGGCCCCCAGAGTGAAGGTAAGTGGGGGGTGCACACGGGGGTACACACGCGCGGTGCCTGCCGCTTTGCAAATGAAAATGCTGTGATGTTTTGTCAGCATTGTGGCGGGCGGTGCAATTCTAAGAATACAGGATGTGCCCGCTACTGTGGTGGGCACATCCTAATGGCACCACGGGCCCCCCGCCCGCCATCCTAATGAGGCCCTAAATATCGAACACTCGAGCTAACACCTAAAACACAATGTACGATCGATATTACAATCCTACTCAACCTAAATACACCACACATAAACTTAAATTAAATTTAATACAACAAAAACAAACTTAACCTCCCCAACGCAACACAGCATCCAACCGCCATTTTCTATTTTCTTACACATAAAAATTAAATCTATAGGCTTACATTATATATTATTTCTCCTAATAATTTTTATTTAAAAAAATGATTTACTATATTATTTAATGAACTATGAAAAATAAAATATTATTTACATGTACACTTTGTGATTAATTAAAATGTTGAAAGTACTTTTATCATGCACTTTCTGTTACACCTTATGCTTATAAATATATTAAAGTGATTATAAAATTTATCTACAGATTAAAAAAAGAAATTCTCATTATTTACTTTTGTAAAACTTATTATTATTAATATTTTCAATATTAATTTTATTAATGTATAAAATAAATATTATCATTTTGTAACCAACAAAAATGTTACTATTTTGAAATCTGTAAAAAATGTATCTATCAATGATTTGTACTATAAAATACTAAAAAATGTATGTACAATAAATATAACAATTATTTTTACCATGTTTACTATTAAAATATTTCTATTTTGTATGTGATTTAAAGTAATTGTTATGAAATAAATTGTGCACTATGTAATTATATTTGTTATGAAAATTTACATTTCCAATATATGTGAATTAACATAAAAATTATCTCACTGCAATTTATAAATATTTTTAATATACAAATATTTACTTGCTAATACATTTTTTAAGCTATTCACTTGCAAAATTATACTGCAAATAAAAACTTTTCCTCTACTCCCCATTTCTTTTTACATCTTAATGAACTGTTTGTAAATATTTTCACTTAACCATGTGTGTGTCTCCTTTTTTATTTTTTAAATAAAATATAATGTAAATATTTTTTAATTCTTTATTAATTATGTTTTTTAAATCATAAAAATTGTGATTTCTTTATCAATGTATTACTAATATAACAATAAATAAAATTACTACTATAGTTAGTATATTTACATACAAATAATAAGTATAATATTCTACCAACCAAAATGTATATCTCTACAAAGCTTTTGCTATTCCCACTCCACCAAGTATAAACTCAGTGAAGGTGCTGGACATTCAACCCTCATAAATTACTATTCCCACTCCACCAAGTATAAACTCAGGGAAGGTGCTTGACAGTAAACCCTTATAACTTACTATTCCCACTCCACCAAGTATAAAGTCATGGAAGGTGCTGGACAGTAAATCCTTATAAATTACTATTCCCACTCCACCAAGTATAAAGTCAGGGAAGGTGCTGGACATTCAACCCATATAAATTAATAGTCCCACTCCACCGAGTATAAACTCAAGGAAGGTGCTGGACAGTAAAACCATATAAATTACTATTCCCACTCCACCAAGTATAAACTCAGAGAAGGTGCTGGACAGTAAACCCTTATAAATTACTATTCCCACTCCACCAAGTATAAAGTCAGGGACGGTGCTGGACATTCAACCCATATAAACTACTATTCCCACTCTACCAAGTATAAACTCAGGGAAGTACACCCAAATAAATTACTATTCCCACTCCACCAAGTATAAACTCAGAGAAGGTGCTGGACAGTAAAACCCTTATAAATTACTATTCCCACTCCACCAAGTATAAACTTAGGGAAGGTGCTGGACATTCAACCCATATAAATTACTATTCCCACTTCACCAAGTATAAACTCAGGGAAAGTGCTGGACACTAAACCCATATAAATTACTATTCCCACTCCACCAAGTATAAACTCAGAGAAGGTGCTGGACAGTAAACCCATATAAATTACTATTCCCACTCCACCAAGTATAAACTCAGGGAAGGTGCTGGACAATAAACACATATAAATTACTATTCCCACTCCACCAAGTAAAAAGTCAGGGAAGGTGCTGGACATTCAACCCATATACATTGCTATTCCCACTCCACCAAGTATAAACTCAGGGGAGGTGCTGGACATTCAATACTTATGATTTACTATTCCCACTCCACCAAGTATAAACTCATGGAAGGTGCTGGACAGTAAACTATTAAGAATTATTATTCCCACTCCACCAAGTATAAAGTCTGGGAAAGTGCTGGACATTCAACCCATATAAATTACTATTCCCACTCCACCAAGTATAAACTCAGAAAGGGTGCTGGACAATAAACCCATATTAATTACTATTCCCACTCCACCAAGTATAATCTCAGGGGAGGTGCTGGACAGTAAACCCATATAAATTACTATTCCCACTCCACCAAGTATAAACTCAGGGAAGGTGCTAGACAGTAAACCCATATAAATTACTATTCCCACTCCACCAAGTATAAACTCAGGGAAGGTGCTGGACAGTAAACCCATATAAATTACTATTCCCACTCCCCCAAGTATAAAGTCTGGGAAAGGGCTGGACATTCAACCCATATAAATTACTATTCCCAATCCACCAAGTATAAACTCTGGGAAGGTGTTGGACAGTAAACCCATATAAATCACTATTCCCACTCCACCAAGTATAAATTCAGAAAAGGTGGTGGACAGTAAACCCATATAAATTACTATTCCCGCTCCACCAAGTATAAACTCAGGGAAGGTGCTGGACAGTAAACCCATATGAATTACTATTCCCACTCCACCAAGTATAAAGTCAGGGAAGGTGCTGGACATTCAACCCATATAAATTACTATTCCCACTCCACCAATTATAAACTCAGGGAAGGTGCTGGACATTCAATACTTATGATTTACTATTCCCACTCCACCAAGTATGAACTCACGGAAGGTGCTGGATAGTTAACCCTTATAAATTACTATTCCCACTCCGCCAACTATAAAGTCTAGGAAAGTGCTGGACATTCAACCCATATAAATTACCATTCCCACTCCACCAAGTATAAACTCAGGGAAGGTGCTGGACAGTAAACACATATAAATTACTATTCCCACTCCACCAAGTATAAACTCAGGGAAGATGCTGGACAATAAACCCATATAAATTACCATTCCTACTCCAACAAGTATAAACTCATTGAAGATACTGGACACCATAGCCATAAAATTTACAAAAATTCAACAACACACTCCTAAAATTACATTTAAAAAATTAATACAAAATTACCTTTAATATTTTAAATTAATTTCTAAATTTAATTTCTAAATATTTTTTTTTAAATTTCTAGCCTAATCCTCAAAAAAAACACAACCCAGTCCTAAAACTAAATTATGTAATACAATTAAAAATGTATATACAATTTATTAATTTAAAAAAAAAAAATTTTAAGAAATTAAAAAAATTATATTTAACTTTTTTTTTACAAATATTACAACATTATTACCCAAAAATTACAATACCCAATCCTAAAACACAAACATTTCAAACACAAATACATTTGTAATAAATTTTAAATATATAACTTAACATAGTTATTGTAATTTAATTTAAAAAACTTCCTACAAAAAAAATCAAAATTGATTCCACAAAAATTACACTATACAATCCTAAAACACAAATATTTAATACATTAAAAAATGTTAAATAAAATTCGAAATATAAATAATTTAAATTTATTTTCCAAATTAATTTCAAATACATCTCTAAATTTAATTAAATAATTTCAAAATATTTTCGAAATTGATTTCAAATAAATTTCTAAATTTAAATAAATATTTTAAAATTCATTTTAAAATAATTTCAAATAAATATCTAAATTTGAATAAATAAGTTCAAATTAATTTCGGAATTAATTTCAAATAAATATCTAAATTTAAATACATTATTTAATATTAATTTCAAATTTAACTTGTAAATATTTTAAAACACTTCCCACCCTATTCCCCTAAAAACCCACAACCCGCTACTGAAACATAAATTTAAACAAAATTTTACAATTATAAAAAAAAAATATAATTTATTTTTATATATTTTAAAACAGTTCCCACCCTATTCCTCTAAAAACCCACAACCCGAAATTATTATTCTTTTTTAACCACATATTTATTTGATTTTTTTTAAATTATTTATATATTTTATTACATGAAATAACAGACATGACCAATATTTTACAAAAAAATTAAAACTACAACATTATAAATATTCTACATTTCACAAATCGATATTCTAACACTCGATATTTTCTCTTTTGATATTCTAACACTCTATATTTTGACATTCGATATTTTTTACTTATACAAAAACTCAATATTTTCTACAGTCGATATAAACTACTCGATATTTTATACTTCGATATTTTTTAAAACACTAAAAAATCGATAACATTAACATTGATATTACTTACCTCGATATTACTGCCATGTCGATATTCTGTAGTTGATATTCTGTCCAGTCGATAATAAAAACTCGAGATTTAGACTGCACACTCGAGATTGCTTAACCTTGGATAGACCAAGTTGCAATCCCTGTTTATGGTATGTAAAGACCATAACAAAGAAATTAGGGCACCCCCATCCCTATGAGTCTTCAGACAATCTCAGGAAAGAGGATTTATTGTGGGTTAAAAAACATTTTCTAATCATGACGAATACAGAGAGTGATGCTAAAGAGATAATGAAACGCATGGTACGAGCCTATCTTTTGCTGAAAACAACCCTGCACATGACCAGGGCACCTAGAGAGATATGGGGGATGGGTGTCCGGGGCCAAAATCAGCCTGGGGAGAGGGGACAAGCGGCCCCCACCCCATCACATTTCACCTTGGCATCGGGGTATCGGATCCCTGGGGCGGAAATCAGCCCTGAGAGGGGAGTCCTGTGGCCCTCGTCCCTTATTCTATGTTTTATGGGTCCTGGGGGAAAGAGAAGAACTGACCACAACCAGTACATGATTAGACAAAGGGGTTTCCCTCAACCAACAGGCTGGCAAAGGGCATAAAAGTGGAAACCCCAGGACCTCTCATCAGAAGAATCCTGGACCTGTGGAGACTCAGAAGGACTGCTCTGCTGTCTGATGCCTGCAGGAAGACTGGACCTGCTTGCCTTGAACACTGAACCCTAGATGTGGCTCCAAGTGTTGTTTGGCTGACCCCATATTGAGCAATAGGGACACAACAAGCTTCCAGAGACCTTTCCTGCCAAGTTCCTATGTGACCAGTGCCAACTACCTGCCTGAACCCTGCTTCCGGATTTTTCTGGAGTGAGTCCTAACCCCAATGGATAAAAGGCATAGCAACATGAAACAACTGCATGGAAACATATGCCACAATGCAGCCATTAATGTCTAGACAAAGTATATACATGGGTCCCTTACAGAGATTACTTTTTCAAACACAACTCAAACATGCAAGGGGAAGAGTATGAGGGGAGATGGGACACTTGGAGTGAAAGAGGGAAAGTCTTAACATTGATTTCAATGTATGAATTAATTTATCTCATACCCTACTGTCCATTAGAGGATGATAATATGTTTCTATTTGTGCTGCCTTGATTTCAGTGAAAATATTGTGAGAGGGGCCATGAAATTGTATTGATTGATGGATAACTGAATGATGATGAAAGCAATAATGGACATTGATTTGTACAGACTATCAATATGAAAGCGCTGTAACCATTTTATTTGAAGACCCTATTGATTTTCTGTGCCATTGTTTAATGTTTGCTGATCTGCACAATAAAAGGTAATTAAAAACAATTCTGCACCTCAAGTTTAGGAGCCCAAGAAGAAAAATAATTGAACCACTATTTCTAATATTCACTAAATGTCTAATTCAGTTTTGAAGTTGAATTTGTAATAAATATTTAGGAAAAGTAACTTTTAGAAAGTTACTTTTACCCTGCCTAAAGCTCCTGGAGGCTGATTTACATTAGCTTTCCAGCAGCTGTCAATCAAGTACTTGACCTTAATGGCCTGGGCATGGCAAATTGTTTAATTCCCCTTGCAGGAAAACCTTTTGGAGTGGGGGTAGGAACTTAATAAACTTTCAGGGAGCCTGACCTTTTACACCTAGGGGCCGATTCCGATCCTGGAAAAAGCACTCCGATTAGCCGTGCGGAGCGTTTTTCCCGTACGAATCGTATCCTGCAACGTCCCCCGTACGTATGACGAAGTACGATTTGTACCAGGAGCAGGACTTCGTACGAATCGTACATAGACCGTAACACTCGATTCTCCCCATGATTCTCCCTCGGAACCCGCTGTACGCGACATCTGTACGGATCGCGGCTGCTTTTTCCGACCCGGCAAGTACGATTCGTGTCGGGTACGCACCGTACGACCCTTTTCCTACGAGAGCTGAAAACAGCCGTAAAAGCAGAGTTCGCCCTGAAATAGGTACGGAACGGCCCCCCTGGGTACGGCGCGTACCCCCCATGATCGCAGAGGTACGGCGCTTACCCCTGCGATCATTGGGGGTACACGCCGTACCCCGCGATCTCGGGGTATACGCACCGTATCCCATGTTCACTGGGTGTACAGTGCGTACACCCTGCGATCGCGGGGTACGGCGCATATCCCCCATGATCGCAGGGGTACGCACTGTACCCCTGCGATCATGAGGGGTATGCGCCGTACGGTGTGTATGTGATTGGGTGCTTTTCCGTACGAATCGCCCTTACCTGACGTGGACCGTACGAATCGCGTCCTGATTCCCCGGTCCGGATCATACTCGTCAGGTCATACGGCATGTGTACGAGTCGTACGGTTCACGGTTTCAGCCTTGCAATATGTACAGATCGCGATAATTCGGACGGATTTACGGAATATGGATGGTACTACGCGACTCGGACGGACGGGTACGATTCGTACGGAAAGGGCTCCGGATACGAATCGTACGGACGTTTTTTTACCAGGATCGGAATCGACCCCCAAATGTCAGATGACATCTGAAAAGTCACAAACTGTGTCCCCATAGTGAGGCTGGCTCCAAATCCAGGAGGAGGAAAGCTGATCCCCGAACTGGTTTTGAATGACCACAAAGGAGTTGAAGGTCCATTGCACTGACCACACCTTTGAGTCAGCACATAATCTCTGCACAAGGGAAGAAGTTTTTTCCCATCATGGATTTGGGGAATAAGTTGCAATAGGATATACAGGAAGTTCTGAAAAAGTGGGCAGCATTTCCTGGGTGGGAAAGGTAGGGGTTAGGGAAGAGGCAGGAGTCAACCCCACCCACTGGCTAGTGCAAGATATAAATGTGACACCTCAAGGCAACATCCTTAGAACACTTCCTGGACCTGTGGAAGAACATAATAAAGATTGCATTTGATGTTTGAGACCTGTCAAGAGATGTCAAGGGCTATATCTTGCAGAAATGTTATCTAAGACAAATAGGTTGACTCCAAGGGTCATTTGGCTTACCACCTGTGTGGACAGCAGGGATGCAACTAATTCCAAAAGATTTCTTTGATACCCAAGACCTTCCCACCCGCAACCACCACACCCTATGACTTTGGACCCCAACTGACCCTACTCAGTCGAACTCCCCTCGACGCATATGACACTCTTGAAATCATGAAGAGCATCCACTCCAGAGCACCATCGGACCCCTGCCCATACCACATCTTCAACAGAGCAGGTACCACCATCTTCCACAAACTCTGCAGCACCAATATTATTATTCCTATTATTATTATTTGGGCTTTATAGAACGCAAGGCTGTCCAAGGGATTTACAGCACTAGGAGACTGAATGCTAGGTGAGGATAGAGAGAAATTAGTGGTACTGCTTGAACAACCACGTTTTGACTCCCGAAATTCTGTTCCCTTACTCAAGATTCGCGAATCAAGTGATAGTGAATTCCAAAATTTGGGTGCTAGGTCAGAGAAGGATATACCTCCGCATCTCGCTTTGCTGATTCTTGTCATTCTTATCAGTCGTACGGAGCTGGATCTCAGGCTCCTATGTAGGACGTATGGGGTCACCAGGTTTCTGACTTTTTTTGGACCCAGGTTGTAAACCGCTCTGTGCGTCATAACCAGTACCTTGAATTGATTTGGCCTCCACCGGGAGCCAGTGGAGTGCTTTGAGGGGTATACACCTGTTACAACGCATTTTTTACAACGCACTACCACTACAACGCAGGCATTACAACGCACACCATTACAACGCATTGCGCTGGGGGGGCGCTCTAGGATAGGGAATAAGTATAATTTACTATCCAACACCTTACCTAGGGTCCACGGGGACTGGAGTTAGAATAGTAAATTATACTTACCACTATCCAGCACCTAACGGTATGCGTTGTAAATACCGCGTTGTAATGGTATGCGGAGTAAAAGTATGCGTTGTAACGTCATACATCCGCTTTGAGGTGTTCCCAGATTGGGGCCTTGCACAGCAGCCTTACTGCTGAAATCTGGACCACCTGAAGTCAGTTGATAACGTATTTCGGGGATCCTAGGAAAAGTGAATTTCCGTAGTCTAGACGTAACCTGACCAGGGAGTAGAGTACTGCCTTTCTAAGCTGTATGGGAATATGGTCCAGTATTTTTCGGAGCAATCTGAGTTGTCCGAAACAGCTGCTTACTATTTCCTTTACTTGGGTCACCTTTGATAAATCCTTTTCTAGCCAGAAGCCCAGATTTTTGATTGAGTCTTTTGGAGTGGGTGGACTGCTGAGGCAGTTAGGCCAGCTTATTGAAGGACTAGGAACTGCCTTGTTCCCAAGGACCATGAGCTCCGTTTTGTCCCCTTTTAATTTTAAGCAGCCGTTTGTCATCCATTTCATAACTCTCTCCATGCATGGGGATAATCTGTTGGTGTCCCCATTGGTACTAGGGTCCAAGGAAATCACCATCTGCGTATCATCGGCATCGGATAGACTTTGAACTCTTGGGCAATCCATGATAAGGGCTGCATATAAACTTCAGAGACGAAGCCAGCCACTGTAGAGTGGTACCTTGGAGACTGATGGCCGACAGTTTGTTTCGCAGGATGTGATGGTCCACCATGTCGAAGGCTGCACTCAGGTTCAAAAGTAGCAAAGCTGCTGAGCTTCCCTGGTCCAGTGACATTTTGAGTTCCTCTACCAGTGTTTAAAGAGCTGATTATGTGCCGCGCTGTGCACAAAATCCCATCAGCATGAAGTGGAGGCAATGATTTTATTCCAAGAACTCTGACAGTGCTCCATTTACGTGTTTTTTCCAAAAGCTTTCTGACAAATGGCAGCATTGAGATGGGATGGTAGTTCCGTAATTGCACTGGGTCTGCGTTGGTTTTTTTGAGCAGAGGTCTAATTAAGGCATGCTTCCATGCCACTGGTACTGTGCCCAACTCAAGAGACTGTTTCATAATCTTGACTAATGTGGGGGAGGAGGGTGGATGTGACTTTTTTGAGAATGTGCGGTGGGGCTGGTCTAGTGGCGAGCCTGACCTCCTCTTGCCCATCAGAAATTCCACATCCTCTGCGTGAACTGGGGGGAGGTTAGTGATGGTTTGAGGGAGGGTGGTCTTCACTAAGCATGGGCGAATTTTGCGAATTCGCGATCCGCAAATTTGCGGATTTGCGAATTCGCGATCCGCAAAATTCGCGAATTTGTGCGAATTTGCGGATTTTTGTTTTTTGCGTGTTCGCAGGGTTTTTTGCGTGTTTGCGGGGTTTTTTGCGTGTTCGCGGGCATTTTTGCGTCTTCGCGAGCCGCTTGCATAGCGAAGTTACCCATGCAGTTGTTTATGGGAGAGGGAGAGAGAGATAGATAGATAGATAGATAGATAGATAGATAGATAGATAGATAGATAGATAGATAGATAGATAGATAGATAGAGAGAAAGAGAGGGAAAGAGAGAGGGAGAGAGAGAACAAGAGAAAGAAAGAGAGGCCGGATCTCTGAAGGGCCAGATTCCTGAGTTGCCCCTACAGAACATACAGCTTTTTATTTTTAGCAAAATGCATATGAAAATTGTGCTGTAAAGGTCTCTTTTAGTTTAACCCCTCCCGACAACTCAAAATGGGTGTATTTGCCATCCTCTCCCTTCTTCCTGTTTTTTATATCTGTTTTTTATATCTGTAAGTGCTTCCTAATGAGGTTTAATTTCTTGGACAGGTGCCTCGTTGCCTACTTGTAACTATTCTCTGACCCTGCTTCAAGGGTCAGAGCAGGGTCAGAGAATAGTTGGAAGTAGGCAACGAGGCGCCAGGAAGCAATTAGCAGCAGGTGTCCAAGTTGAAGTTATTTGTTTGTAACCCTTTAGTAAAAGGTTACAAAGAAATTAGGTTCAACTTTTGCACCTGCTGCTGTAACCCTTGCTTGGCTGAAAATTCGTCCCCGCTGATTCGCAGATTTAACCGCGATTTCGCGAGATTCGCGGAGTCGCAGAAAATCCGCAAATTTGCCCGCGAATTTTACGCCCACCCTTAGTCTTCACCTGATCCGCTTCCTGCTTTGTGATTGTTTCGCTCCAAGTTTTGAAAGTACTGCAGCTGTCCGTAAATTTTGTGAGGAAGTAGGTGGCTAAGTCATTACACCTCTCCTCTGAGGCCTCCTTTGGGTGAGCTCCGTGGGCTGGGAAGATTAGGGTCTTAAGTACTGCGAACAGTTCCTTTGCAGAGTTCTGTGCCTGGCTAATTTTATCCTCAAAGAACATGGCCTGTGCTTCTTTAATGCTATTATGATATAGTCTAATGGCCGCCTTGTACATGGTTTTAAGTTGTGGATCATAGGATTTCCTCCGGTCATTTTTGATTTTTTTGCAGCTTTGTCTTTACAATGAATAATTGGGCAGTTTTGGGGGCTATTTTATCCAATGATTTGGTAATCCAAGGTTCACATCTGGAATAGGCTTCTTCAACTGTTTCTGGTGTCTTTGTATTAAGTGTGGTCATGTCTGATGTCATTCCTCCAGGCCTCTGCGTTCAGCTTGGCCCAGCTTTATTTCTTCATTTCTACCACAGCTGTGGTCTAACCATCAACTGCTCCATCAACCCCGCCACCTTCCTGGAAGACTGGAAACATGCAGAGATCAACCCCTGCTGAAGACACAATCTGCTGACCCGACAGACCTCAAGAACTTCAGACACATCTCTCTTCTCCCTTCCTAGCCAAGGTAATTGTCTCTCTCTAATCTGGCTTCCAAAATAACCACAACACCAAGATCACCCTCCTCGCTATCAGAGATGAAGTCTGCGATCTCCTCGGCCATGGCGAAACTGAAGCCCTCATCCTCTGCACCTCTCTGCCTCCTTCGATACATGTCCCACTGCACCCTATGCATAAGAATCGACGATGCCAGGGTCCTCGACAAAGCCCTGCTCCTTTCTCACCGGCTGAACACAGGAAGTCAGATTACCTTGGTTCCTCTCTGGAACCCACAGAGATCAGCAGCGGAGTACCTCAGGGCTCCTCCTTGAGCCCTACACTTTTCAACATCTGCATGGCCCCTCTTGCAGCAATTGCCAGTAACCACAAACTCTACATCATCTCTTACGCTGATGACAACCAGCTGATTCTCTTCCTCATCAACAAACCCAAAGTTTTAAAGAACAACTTTCATGATGGGATGAAGGCTATCACCACCTGGATGAAGAACAGCTGCCTCAAGTTCTACTCAGAGAAGACATAAGTCCTCAGCATGGGCTCCACCTCCTCCACCTGGGATGACTCCTAGTGGCCCGCAGTACTTGGAACTCCCCCCATCCTCACAGACCATGCGTGAAAAGTCAGCATCATCTTGGACTCCTCGCTCTTCATGAACCACCAGATCAATGCATCCTGCTTCCACGCACTATGCCTGCTCTGAAAGGTCTTCAAATAGATCTACACTGGGTCCAGAAAGATGGTCACCCATGCACTCGTCAGCATCAAAATCGACTACAGCAATGCACTGTATGCCAGTATCACCCTGGAACTCCTAAAGAAACTGCAGAACATCTAGAATGCCTCTGCCAGACTCATCCTCAACATACCCTGCCACAGTACATCACCAGCCTCCTAAGAGAACTCCACTGGCTTCCAGTCAATGAAAGAATCACCTTGCCTCACACATGCCTACACAGCCCTACATGACTCAGCACCTGCATACCTCAAACACCGAATCTCATACCAGGTGCCCACCAGAGACCTCCGCTCTGCCCTACTGACACTGGCTACCATCTCTATTGGATTCCTGGCGTTCGCGAAGACGAGACCCCTGATGCACCGCCGGTTAACTAACAGTGTCTCCGGAATTATAGGGAAAAATAATATTGTTTCCCAGGAAGTTGAACACAGAAATTATCTGCCCTTCATATTAGTGCTTCATCGACCGGATATACTTCTTATTGAGATTTCAAATAGAAACCTGGGTGTGGTGGTGCACCAAGGAGCGGCTGTGGAAATGGACCTACACTGATAACTAACAGAGCAATAGGTCAACTTTGTTGTCCCTACCTAGAGGTGATTATGGGACCTATATCTCATTCTGCCGTGAAATGTACAGGCTTTTTCACCAAATCTGTCTCTGGACATTTACAGAGACAAGGGAGAAGATTGTAGCTATCTATACTGACTCCAGATCTAGCCCCCTTGTTATTATTATTTTGTTGGATTGGAACCACTGAATTATAGACCCAAGAAAAAGAATAATATACTTGGAAATATCGATCTAATGTGCCCTGACGAAGGAAGTAAGGACAAGATTCCTTTTCCGAAACGCATGTTGGTGCTTCACTTTTGTTGTGTTGTGTTGTATATATTTTATATGTTTCTGTAAAGTCTCCGTATTGTTTCAAATTGTTTTCTCTGATATTTGATTCAGTTGTTGAGATTGGTAAGACTGTGTGTCTGGACGAATTGTGTGTTTATTTCGATTGGGCTTTTATGTGTGTTGTTCTTTTCTCTGGGGGTATTGTATATAATATAAATATATGTATACAGAATGTACATACAACATTTATACCACAATTTTGATGTATTGTTTTTGTGATGTTTTTACTTATCAGAAAACCTTTTGAATAAAAAAGAAAAGATGTTTTTTCAATAACTTCTATTTTGAGACAATGTTATTATTTGAACTGATGTAGGATATATTACCTGGATTTAATTGAATACTAGTGAGAGGTTCTGTTCTTGTTTTTGCCATCCCACGTATCCGCAAGACCACAGCCAGAGGAACAATCTTATCCTACCTTGTAGCAAAGATCAGGAACACCCTGCCCCTCCACCTCAGGCAATCTCTGTCGCTGCCTCAGTTCAGGAATAACCTCAAGAACTGTCTCTTCGACTGAACCGCAGCACCCTCAACAGACCAGCAGCTCCTCACAGTACCTTGAGACCCTTATGGGTGAGTAGTTGTCCCCACAGTGTCTTAAGACCCTTATGGATGAGTAGTTGTGCTTTACAAGCCATTGATTGATTGATCTTTTCTGAAGTGCCCAGCTGACCAGTAGCTAGATCTGGACACTGCTGTTACCCTCTACCTGACACCCAGAAGTGCCCTCCTTGAGGTCCTGGCGGTATTGGATATGTAGTTCTGTGGTAGTTTGGGCACTTTTGAAAACCTTCCGTTTGGTGCTCCAGAGCATCAGTGACACAGTCGTAAAAAGTATCTTACCTACAGTTCCACCGTGTTGGATTTGATTTCAGCGTCATGCTGCTCAAAGACCCCCACGGTTCTGAAAAAATTGTTAAGCCCATTCTGAGTTTAAATATTCTCAGTGATAACTCTCTAATGCTGAAGAGTGCCAATTGGACCAAACTTAGAAACCTTTTAGCATTTTTGACTTACAACTTTCATTAGGATCAATCCATTTTGTGTACTGACCTGAGCTACACTACAGAGGACCTGAAATTGCACATGGGTCCTGGTCTACCATTAAATTACAGAGTGTGCTATGTTTTTCTTGGCATTTTTCCCACTGACATCTTTAGAAATTCATATCTCCATTCTCCACTTCCTCTTTTATGTTTCGTTTCATTTTGGTGACATTTTATTTATTAGATTTTTCTGTATTTCTGTCATTTGGAGTTTGATGAATATTGAATTGTGTCTTTGACTTTTTAACTGTTTTATTACTTCTAAATGCTTTACATATTTTCTTTTAAAGAAGCCCATATGTTCTTTGTCATACCTACCTGTAGGTTTAAATTACTGAAACCTTCAACTGGACCTCACAGGCCACTGTCTTTATTACTTGTGGTTAATCCCAGGTGTAAAATTCTGCTCCGTTCATGGAGTTTGCCGAATTCGGCAACTCCGCATTCCGCGAGGAACACGCAGTTACCATTAAACTCCCTCTGGAGCTGAGTTTTCTTTGGGTTAGCTTGCTCAAAATATCCTTTTGCGTGCACAGGGGTGACCTGCTGGGCACTCGCTATCGCCCACAAGGTTTTTTGGGCCGTTCGCTGGCGCCACAAGATTTGCTAGCCACCGCATGCTCCTGCTAAACTTTGCAGTCGCCAACATGTCATTCGGGTGCACAAGCAACTTCGGGCAGATGATTTCTGTCGTAAGTGATCCCGAAAACATAGGATCTACTGTGACTGCAAGCTGGGGAAGATTCTCTCCTCGAGAAGCATTAAAATCTTCTTGAAACGACAATTTCGAATTTGAAACCTTCTTTGAATTGACATTTCGCATTGTTTTTTTGTGCGTGGAGTCCTTTTTATTTTAGTTTTTTTCCAACTTGAAGGAAGTACCCCAGAGTCTACAACTTCCTGTTGCTGTCCAGCAGGCTCCTCCCAGTGCTTTGCCCATCTCCTGATTACTTTTCATTTGGATTTGGAGCGGGAAGGTTCACTTTTTTTGTCTGTTGCATACCCCTTTGGATTTAAGGTAAATTTTAAAACTGGTGTTGTTTGTTTGATTGGGACCATGCACCTTGATTTATTTGTACTTTTAATGGATTTTTTTAAATTTGTTGTGGTGGGGGTCTGTTGTTTCAGTAGGAGCCTACTGATTTTCTTGCATTTCATTTTTTTCTTTTGTAAAGGAAAAATGTTGCACAGTTTACTACATTTTCTCCATTTTTGAAAATACATTTTCAATATTGATTTAATTCACTAAGTTGCCTAGCCTGCCAATTGGCCTACCTGCCAGGAGGCCCAGTGCTAGTCATGGGTGCATGATACAACTGTTTCTGTTGAATTTGAAACAGCATTTTGGCCATGGATGGATAAAGATTGAAATATAAAATGTGTTTTTTTGTTGTATTTCACGTTTCTTTCCCCCTGCAAACAGTGTGGACTAGATGGGTATTACCTTTGAAGGGTGTGTTGTTGTAAGCCTTTTTGTTTGGCCCTGATAATTTTTTGTTTTTGCCATTGCTGAATTAATGCTTTGTTCTGCCTTTTACCATGCCTCCTTTGTCTGGCCAGTTTGTGTGTATGTTTGCCTTTTATCCACATGCCATGTGGCCACTGGCCATGGACCATTTTGTATTGTCATTTGACTGACCATCGGCCTGCAAGTCTTCTCTGTTGGGGCCATTCCTTCTTGCTCATTATTGCTGTTGTGACCATGTGGCTGGGGGC